>NC_087264.1:42578647-42753647 GCF_015220805.1 Pogoniulus pusillus
GATAGTTAAATTTTCAGTATTGTAGTCACATCTTGAAGTCTCTGGTTTTGTTGCATATTCAGTATGAACACAGAGTTCTTGACAAAAATACATTGGCTTCTGTGAAAGACAGTAATTTTCTTTCCCTCAGGAAGATCTGGGAGAGCTTCATGGCTTGGTTGCAGCCTATCTCTGGGCATCAGTTTGCATCCAATGTGCCTCATTTCCGGATCATTTTCAGACAAGGGGGCTTTTGGCAATGAGGGGACAAAACAGGCCATGGAGTAACGCACAGGCTGGGCGTGAGACTTAGTTCCTATTTTTGCTGTCTGTGGCCACTCCCTTATCTCGAGTGCCACAAAAGCAGGTAAGAACTTGTCTAAGAAGCATTATTCTTTCACCTAGTTTCGGTATGCAGTGAGAGCTGTCAGCTAAGATAGGATGGGTTAAGTCCCCTCTCGTGTTGCAGGATGGGAGCATGAGGGAGACTGGTGTTGCTTGGAAAGACCTGGTGATCGAAGCAGCAGACACCAGTGTTCAGCATTTGGATGTTTGTGCAAGTGGACTTGGCTCAGTGCAGGTGCAGTTAGGAGTGCTGGTGGGAAGAAGTATAAGGACCCCTCCTGCTGCTGAGCTTTTTCTGCATAAGGAGGAGAGGGCTTCTGCAGAGTTTATTATGAGGAAATAATCAAATACTACAATGAAAAAAGAAAATGACAGAGGTGTACTAGAGGGCACAACCTGTTCATTTTTTTTTGGTAGAGTTTTTCCTTCCCCTATTGCCAATGTTTCTTAGACAAGTCTTTACCTGCTTTAGTGACAGTCGAGATAGGGAAGTAGCCATAGGCACCAAAAATAGGAACTAAGTTTCATGCCCAGTCTGTGTGTGTTATCCCATAGCCTGTTTCCTCCCTTCACTGCAAAAAAACCCTCTTGTCCAAACATTACCCAGAAATGAGGCATATTGGATGCAAACTGCTGCCCAGAAATAGGTTGCAACCAGGCCATGAAGCTCTCCCAAGTCTTCCTGAGGGAAGGAAAATTTGTCTTTCACAGAAGCCAATGTATTTCCCCCTCCTATTGCCACAGTTGGCTATGGGTGTTCTCGTCTTCTCTCCCTTTGAGCAGAGCAGATTGAATTGTACTGACTAGCTTGTGCTGTGGGGTGCAGATGGTCCACCAGTCTACACTCACAGAACATGTATGGAGCACCACCCTCTGCTCCCAGCCCACCTGTGTATGGGGGAGTTTTATCTGCTAATGCCTTGGTTCTAGAGAGGATAAGCTGCCTCACCTGCCAGGCACTGGATCTCACTGTTGTGTTACCTGTTCAAATAGAGCCTAAACCCCTTCCATATGTAGGCACCTGCAGACTGGTTGCTTCATCTGTCCTTAAACCCTTACAATGCAATGTTGTCAGTTTTGGTTTAGGAAACTCAAGAGAAAAAAAGACATTAAGGAATCCACTAGTGAACTCATGCAGGACCAGGCAGCCTCACCTATGGGACGTCACCTGGCAACCATGTTACCCTCAGTGTGTAACCAGCAAAACCTGGTGTTTGAGAGCCAGCTGGCCCCTTTTGGCACAGGGCTGGGGACAGGAAGAACCTGAGGCTACAGCAACAAGAGTCCAAGATATATGTGTAGATAAGTCGTAGCATGGGAGTACCATCTCAGGGCACTGCTGCTGCCTGCAGAACACGTCCTGCAGAGCTCCTGGAGTCACAGCTGCAGGTAGCTCTGATGCAGCACTGATGGTGTGCTGCAGCTTGTGGACTGGACTATACAGTTGCAAACAGAGGAGCCAAACAACCTTAAAACAGTGAATTCCAGTTCAGAGTTTCTTCTTTGGTCTCAAGGCTGCTGTTCCTGTGAGCTGCAAAGCAAACAGTCTTAGTCAACTGAAAGAAGCAAAGGCCTGTATCAAAAGATCTAATGAGGCAAAAGGAAGAGTGGACAGGTCAGACGGGCAGGGATTGCTGTGCAGCAAGCTTATATCAACAGGGAACTTACATCACTGACATGAGTCAATGGGTACTGTTTCTAACCATCTGTCAGTTTGGGGATCACAGAGTGGAGCTGTGAAGTTTGGGGACAAGAGAAGGGTGAGTTCAAGAAGGACCAACTAGATACCCACCAGAATGGAAGTGTAGCGGGAAGAAATCTGTTTTAATATCCTGTGGTGAGTTAGGAACTGCTCCCCCCCCGACTACTGAGATTTTCCAGACTAGCTCAGACGCCTTGGAAGTAAGATGAAGCTATATTTACAGCAAAGCAGAGTTTATAAGCATATATATACAATGTATTTACAATTATATACAGATAGGAAATACAGAAATCCAAACTCCCTCCCAAAGAAAAATGCTCTGAAGAGGCTCAAGGCTACCCTCTCTTTCTCTCTCTACTTTCCCAGACAGACAATCAGCAAAGCTTATGTTGTTATGTGTTAGCTGAGATTAGTGGAGAGATATTAGGGCAGAATGAAGAAGTGAAAGGAAGCAGCTTCCCAGACCACAGTGGGACAAATTGTTTACTTTTTGGCTTTTTGTCCCTCTCAGCAAACCAATGAATAACACAGACTTCGTGATTATTTTCTTTTTGCAACAAATTATCTAATTTCTCTCATTAAAATATTCTAATTAGCTTCAAACCATCACACAGGGCTGCACTGTTGAGAGATAACCAGGACTTGTCACTGAGATATGACTGAGGGGAAGTATCTCAAGAAAGGAGAGAGCTGGTAACTGAGAAAACATTGAGTATATGAACGATGCCAGCTACTTGGAGAGTCCTGATGGAAGGTTTCAAGACATGTGTAGTCAAAAATAAACCTAAGCCTTTGTCTTTTATATTTGCAACACAGAATAAGCAACGGCTCAGCCATTGCATGCAAGGCAGTTAATAGCAGGCAAGCTGTTCTGAGAGCCTACAGTTTTCAGGTACCTTTAATCTTCAGTTTTCAGGTGCAGGTTGAAGTAAGCAGAAATGAGTGCTAAAGACATAATTGAACAGTGCAGTGCTGTGAAGTTATTGCCTCTGTTCCCTGTATTTCTTTTGCAATTACTGCAACCTAGCACTGAAATTGTATGGACTGTGCTGGGAAAAGAGCTTAAGGAAGCAGTGAGCCTTGGGTGCTGAAAGGCAGAAGCTCATGGCTCTCAATGAAATCAGATGGTATCTCATAATGGACTCAGAGGGTGGCTCAGGAGAATTTGTCAAGTCCCTAGCTGAAATTCATGCAAAGCTGGAGAGGTGTTGGTGTAGCTCATAAGAGGGACTTGCACTTGGGAAGTTGCCTAGCTTGGTGTAGGAAAGAACACTGTCCTCAGCGTATCTTGATAAGTGAAGCATGAATGCCCACAGCAGATGGCTTCCTTCTGATAGAGACAAGGGGGGACAGTTACGGTTTTCTAAGCAATAGAGTTGGTTTAAATTCAGCTCAGCTGAGAGTTGTGTTTCTCCATCAGAGGAGACCCTCCCTGTTCTTAATGTTTTCTGCTGTGAATTCTACAGTTCCAGGCTCATCACAGCTTCTGTTTTACTGTCTCAGAGAATAATACTATTCTGGAAATAACCTCTTAAACTGTACAATGCATAGCAGAAACTCTCCTCCAGTCTTGGAGGAGATAATGCTTTGTGCATCTAAACAGGCTTTTATCCCCTAGCTTCAGGGCTCTCTAGTGCATTCGTTACTTGTCTCCTCCATCTCAGACTGAGGATTTGGCCTTCCACAGTTGACATGAATTGGCTCCTGCTTAGTGACTCACTAATTTGTCTCCCTGTCTTTAGCACTGAAGTCCTGTGGCTGTAACCTCTGACTGGTCTCTGCTTTTCTGCCACCAATGTTGGGTTATGTTGAGCCAGTGAGTTCAGTTTGTTTGTGCCTTGCTTTTTCAGTCCATAAAATTCGAGTAGTGAGACCATTACCCTTTCTCTCCCCTCCCCATCCAGGATGAAGTGAAAGGCTGCATCTGTGCCGTGTAAACAAAGCCCTAATTTACATGTAAATGCGTGTGATATCGCTGTAACAGCAGAGTTGTAGCAGCAAACCCCTCCTTGTGTGCAGGCAGCTTATGTCAGCAGAATGGGATGGTTTTTTTTTAGCAGAACTTTTCTAAGCACTATCAGCTGTATCAGCAAAACCGATGAATACCGATATAACTGCATCCTCATTAGGACCCAGAGCTCTGTGATATTTAGATTGCAAACTTCTTTTTAGATGCTTAAATACTTTTGAGGATGTGGGCCTATGACTTTTGGCACTAATGGTTGCAGAGCGCTCAGAGAAGCTCTGGTAAAGGGCACTGAGCTCAGCAAAGCACAAACAGACTGCTGTGGCTTGCTTCGAAAAGGGTTACAACTGCTGCTGCTGCTTCTGACAACATGACTGGCACTGCTGGAGACTGAACAGATTGCTTTTTGTTCACCTGGTCTTGTGTGAAGAACAGAAGTAGAAACGGTGTTCCCTAGAAAACATATCTTTGATAGCGTGGTGGTTTGGGAGTTGCCCACCCCTCCACTCTTAAGAAATCACTTGGACTAGACTCAGCTGTCTGGGAGTTAAGGAATGAAGCTTTCTATTCACAGCTTAGCACAACGTACAAGCAGGTATTTACAATATATTACAAATATTTACAGCTATATATACAAGTTAAAGGTAATACAGATACACAGCACCCCTCCCAGAAATCAGAGTCCCCAGGAGGGACTCCCAAACACCCTTCCACCTTCTTTCCACCCCTCTATCTTATCCCAGAGTTTGCCTTACATGCAAGGTGAGTTTGGAGGATTGGCAAGGAGGGGTAGAAGCAGAATTAGTTGGATTACACAGCAAAAGCCTAGGGGGAAAAACAGACATCAACTCTGACAGAGACTCTCACTACTCACAATGTGCTCAGCATCACCCAGACAGGGTAGCAAGGCCCTGTGCTTGCCCCCAAGTACAGGGGAGAAATGCCTGTGCTCGGCAACTCTAAGAGGCAGCTACAGGAAATGTCAGTGTTCTCAGGAGGAGCGTATCTCTGGGGAAGATGCTGCAGGCCTGAGTGGCTGCTGTATCGGCCATGGCCATAAGAGGGAAGCGTGTGCTCAGGCATTAAGCGTCTCTCCGCCGGCTGGAGCAACCCCACCTGGGCTGCTTGTGGGCACTTTAAACAGCACGACCACTACCTGAGTCCCACTTACTGAGCAGGGCTAAACGCAGGGCCTGTGTCCCCAGAGGCACCTAAGCTTAGCCACAGCCAGGCATGCAGGTAGTGATAATGAGGACAGGGAGAGAGAGGAGCAGGGAATTGCATTGTGCAGATGCCTGCCGATTCCTCAAGATGGAGAGGGATGAGATGTGTAAGCCTGACTAGTCTGGGAGAACTGGGGATGCCTTGTCAAGAGATGCTGGGCAGCCAGGTGGGAAAATCTCATTTCAGTAGTACGCTCACACAGTTACTTGCCATCTGGCCTGGTCAAGAGCATGTCTCTGCCCACCCTAGTAATACTGCCTAGGCTCAAACCACACCAGCAGCTTCTGGAAGAGCTGAGGGAACCTGTTGTGACACAGTAGCTTGGGAGAAGTCCCCAGGGTATTTCTGGTGGTATAGATGGGAGCTGCATGTTGTCTTTTAAGTAAGTTTTCAGATGACACTAAACTCTGTGGGATCATTGATCTGCTTGAAGGTAGGAAGGCTCTGCGGAGGAATATGGCTGCATTGATGAACTGAGGTCAATTATGTGAGGTTTAACAAGGCCAACTGCTGGGTCTTGCACTTGGGTCACAACAAACCCATGCAGTGCTACAGGCTTGGGGCAGAGTGGCTGGAAATCTGCCTGGCAGAAAAAGGACCTGGTGGAGCTGGTTGACAGACAACTGGATATGAATCAGTAGTGTGTGCAGGTGGCCAAAGATGACAAACAGCATCCTGGCCTGTATAGCAGGAATAGGACAGTGATCATCCCCTTGTACTTGGCACCCATGAGGCTGCAGATTGAATACTGCATTGAGCTTGGGGTCCCTCACTGCATGACAGATGTTAGGTTGCTGAACTGTGTCCAGAGAAGTGCAACAAAGCTGGCCAAAGGTCTAGAGAACAAGTTTTAGGAGAAGTGGCTGAGGGAACCAAGGCTGTGTTTAGTCTGTAGGAGGCTGAGGGGAGACGTACCTGAAAGGAGGTTGTAGTGAGGTGGGTGTTGATCTCTTCTCCCAGGTGGATAGGATGAAAGGAAATGGCCTCGAAATGTGCCAGGGGAGATTTATAGTAGATATTAAGAAAAAAATATTTACAGAAAGAGTGATCAGACATTGGAATAGGCTGTCCAGGGAGGTGGTGGAGTCACTGTCCCTGAAGGTTCGAAAAACTTGTAGACGTGGCACTTTGGGACGTGATTTAGTGGGCATGGTGGTGTTGGGTTGACAGTTGGACTTGGTGATCTTGGAGGTCTTTTCCAACATTAATGACTCTGTGTTTCTATAGGAGATACTCCCTGGCTGTGGTGTAGCAGAGGAGTTAACTCAGTTCATGACTTCTTTCTACCATTCTCCTGCTATACTATAACATCAGGCACTGCTGTTCTGGAGTACCATTTCCCTGCTATCATCAGGGAATCAAGCCCTCCTGCAGGGACCCACAGAGTGCTTTGAGGAGAAGGGGAATTGAGATTGATTTCCTATAGTTACATGCCAAGAATTGTGAGCAGCAGGGTCTGGTCAGGAGCACTGTATGACCTGACGACCACCTTTCCATGAGTTGACAGTGCAGAGAGGCACAGTCATGTAGATCTGTTCCTAGGAGACCTTTATTGTTTTGTTTTCCCAGAGGAATAAAACCAAGGGAAAACTAATGAGACAAAGGGGGGGACACAGTCTCAAGTTGTGCCAGGGTAGGTATAGGCTGGATATTAGGAAGAAGTTCTTCCCAGAGAGAGTGATTTCCCATTGGAATGGGCTGCCCAGGGAGGTGGTAGAGGCACCGTCCCTGGGGGTCTTCAAGAAAAGACTGGATGAGGCACTTAGTGCCATGGTCTAGTTGATTGGTTAGGGCTGGGTGATAGGTTGGACTAGATGATTCTAAAGCTGCATTTGTTCCTTGTTCATACCACAGCATGATGACAAAGTGTGTTCAGGAATAAACTGGGTAAGAGCTGTGGATATGTCTTGTGGCAAGGCTGGTGGGAAAGGGTAATCCTGATGGCTGTTCATAGAATCATAGAATCAACCAGGTTGGAAGAGACCTCCAAGATCATCCAGTCCAACCTATCACCCAGCCCTAACCAGTCAACTAGACCATGGCACTAAGTGCCTCATCCAGTCTTTTCTTGAAGACCCCCAGGGACGGTGCCTCCACCACCTCCCTGGGCAGCCCATTCCAATGCCAATCACTCTCTCTGTGAAGAACTTCTTCCTAACATCCAGCCTATACCTACCCTGGCACAACTTGAGACTATGTCCCCTTGTTCTATTGCTGGTTGCCTGGGAGAGGAGGCCACCCCCCACCTGGCTACAATGCCCCTTCAGGTAGTTGTAGACAGTAATAAGATCACCCCTGAGCCTCCTCTTCTCCAGGCTAAACAGGCCCAGCTCCCTCAACCTCTCCTCATAGGATTTGTGCTCCAGGCCCCTCACCAGCTTTGTTGAAGTACTCATTTTGATCTTGTGCTTCTGAAGCATCTTAGGCCTGTGCAGCAGAGGGACCTGGAGCAGAGACCTTAAGCCTGGCTGGTTCTCAAGAGGCAGAGGTGACAGGAGCAGGAGAGAGCTGAGGGAACGTGTGTTGCTCAGCACATACATGCTGGGTATCACGTGTGGGCAGGAGTGCTGCAGGGCAGGGGATGCAGTGTGTGTTTGTGTGTGCGCTGTGGCAGAGGGTTGCTCTGTGTGGGTACACGGGCAGAGTGCTGCCTGTGCTGTGTGCAGGGCAGATGTGCTGAGAATGCCTGCATGAAATAACAACACAAGAGGCTACTTTGCAGTTAAATGAGGCGAAGAATTACCATGGTGACTGCACTTTGCCTACCAGATGCCAGGCTCCTGGGCAGTAGTGTTTGTGTGTTATTCTAAAAACCTCAAACTCACTCTCCTTCTTTTGAGACTGGGTGAGAAGCATGCTGCCCCTTCTCCAGACTGGGAGAAGGGTAGACAGTCAGATACAGGAGTGTTTTATGCACACTCCATCTTTCAGTGGAAGGGGGCCACTTTCTGGGTACCTCCTGCACTGGTGGCTGCTGCAGTGCAAAGATAGAAGGGCTGTGTTTTGAATTACTGTGGTTCATTATGGTCTTTAACACTGTTTGTCCACACCATGCCCTCAAGAGCAGGTTCCCAGTTCCTAGGCTGTGCAGAGAGCTGGCAGAGGACCTTGCACCCATGCTGCAAGAGAGATGCTCCAAGGAGCATCACAGGGAGCAACTTCAACCCTAGCACCACTCAGAGCTTGGAGCTCACCAGCAATAGGTGCTGCAAGACTCCAGAGACAGAAGGCAAATGTACGCCAGAACATAAAGCTTCCTGGTACCTAGCATGTACCTAGCTTACATAGAGTATGTTTTCTGTTCTTACTTATGTCCTGTGCTGTAGCCCCTAGTAAACAAAGTACAGCTGCATCTTTCAGGTATCACAGGAGCTAAAGATGGGTTCCTCAAAGACTTTATTCTTTTCCTTTTCAGAGGCCGGACGTCTTTCATCACCTCTCTAGGTTTAGTGCTCTGAGAAGCCATATGGATTATCTCTCCTGTGCTCTCAATTAAAGGTTTGGGGAGATGGTTGTTTTGCAGCCTGTGGGGAAAACTTGGAGGAGGAAAGGCTTTGTGTCTTAAAATGTTTGATGAGGACCACTGAGGCATCTTGCACAGACTGCAAAAGCTAGAAAGAGCAAGCCAATTTGAGGGCCACGCTGATCCGGTAGGCTGACGTGTCTCAGGAGACCAGAGAGGTGCTGTACACCAACAGATAGGTCATCATGTCAGTTCTGCTGCTTCTGGTGGTCTTCCTCACCAATGTGCCTGTTGCAGCATCTACCCTTGAGTACTCATCTTTTCCCATTAAGAGGTTTTTAAAGCACAAAAATCATGCTGGATACTAACAAACAGGTAACATCCTCTTGCAGAGGGCTGATGAACAAATAGCTGCGCTTCAGTGGAAGTGATTTGCTAACAGAAATTTGCTCATTTGCACAATCACAAAGTCTCATTCGAAAGATATTTTTAAATGAAAAAGCATGGAAATTATGCAAAATAGAACTGAGTACATTCCAGGAGATCTTTCATAGCGAGAAACAATAATAGATCAGTTTGTGTGACGTGGATATCTCATCACAAACATACATCACAAGAGGCTTCTGCTATCTGTTCTTGGCTGAGCACTGACCTTGGCTGTTAGATCTCAATAAGCAAGTATGTGACTAATATTTCTCTCTCTCCCACTTTCTCTGCTGCAGAAAATAATATTCAATTAATCAAGTGCTGGATACCTGCACACTTACTCTCCAGATGGGACCTGTGTTTTCTCAGTAGGTTCTCTGTTACCTTAAAAAACATCATTTCTTGTGTGAATTCCAGGGAAGCGAAATCTGTGGAGCCAGAGATTACAGCCTTCAGCAGCCTCTTGTTCAGAACAGTGTGCAGTGATGCAGCTACATGAGAGAGGTGAGTGGGCCACAGGGATCAGAAAGAGCATGCCATAGATTCAATTCTTCTTTATACCTACTCACATGGGATCATTCCTTCCTTTAATTTCTCTTTTATCATTTTCCTCTTAAGACAGTGGAAGAAGTGCTAGTGGATTAGACAAGGATAGTAATAAGACTATGTCAGACTTGCCATGCTGCATATTACCCCTGTATAAGCCAAGAGATGTCTCCAGACAGGTTCCACTTTCAGCTCAGGTAAGTGCTGAAGCATCAAAACAGTGTGCCAAACTTGTTTCTCTCCTGGAGCACAATTATAGCAGTAGAACAGGAAGGACTTGGAGGGGATCATATCTCTACACTCATGTTTTACATCCAGCAGCAGCTGTCAAAGACAGAAGCAGCCACAGAAACTGTTGTTGGAGAGCTCTGCTTCTGCTGTTGACAAGTAAGGATAGGGCATTAGGAGGGGATGAAGAGTTCTCTCTGCCAGCTAATTTACCTGTGTTGGGATTCAGGTAGGGAAGAGGTGACATAGCAAGATCTAAGCTGAGCTACAAAGATGGAGGAAGTAACAGGGAAAGACCTTTCTTGTTCTAGTGCTACTTGGAGGCAAGAGGAAGAGTGAGGGGGAAATACAGATAGTGGACAAGGACATGCTGTCTCCTAGAAACTGCCAGTCCTATTGGACGTTGATTTTTCAGCAGCATTGTGATGAAGATTTGAAGGAGCAATGTCAGTGTTTGGAACAAGATAGGTGTTGCGGAGGAGTAACCCTCCACCACAACAGGTCTCCTGCATGGTGGAACAAACACCTTGCTTTAAAAGGACCTGTGGCATATTTTAATCTGTCTGGGCTGAGAAGGGGCTTATTTGCATGTGACTTTCAGCTGGGTTTAGAATGGCTACAGCTGATTTGCAGTATTGCTGCTTACATCTTTCTGTCCCTATTATAGACACCTGACAATCAACACTTTCTGCAAAGTCAGGTTTCATCACAGAGGTGAGAACAAGCTGACAAACTCCAACCAGCTATTACAAGACTGGTACTGTTCCCTGACAGTCCTTCTAGGTGCTGGCTGTAGTTGACAAAAGGTCAGACTAACATCTGATTTAATCTTAGAGAAATGCTGTCTGAAAAGCCAAGGGGGAAAAGGCCAGTGTATATTAAAGTGTGCTAGCTGGAGTGGCAGAAAGCTGTACCTAAGGTTTATCTCGGCCACTGGGACAAGGGAAGACAGCACTAGCCCAGTTCTGTTTTAGAAAAGGTGGGACATGCTGTGCACTGAGTGGGAGTTGTTTAGCCTGGAGAAGAGGAGGCTCAGGGGAGACTTTATTGCTCTCTACAGCTCCCTGGAAGGAGGTTGTAGCTAGGTGGAGCTTGGTCTCTTCTCCCAGGCAACCAGTGACAGAACAAGACGAGCCTCAAGCTGCAAGGGGGAAGGTTTAAGCTGGATGTTAGGAAGAAGTTCTTCACAGAAAGAGTGATTTGACATTGGAATGGGCTGCCCCAGGAGGTGGTGGAGTCACCATCACTGGATGTGTTTAAAAGAAGATTGAATGTGGTACTTGGTGCCACGGTTTAGTTGATTAGATGGTGTTGGGTAATAGGTTGGACTTGATCTTGAAAGTCTTCTCCAACCTGTTTAATTCTGTGGTGCTGCAATCTTGGTGCTTGTCCCGTATTCGTTGTATGTTTTTTCTCCTTTCTCTGCCTGCCTTGGCTATGAGCAGTGACACTTTTTCTTCATCTTTGGAAGAAAATATTTCCAGCCATTATTTGTTACCACTACTGCTAAGAATTTCTCAGTGTTCTGTTAACGTTTACTTCTGTTCAGCTCCATCCCATGATTTCTGGCTTCACAATCTCAAGATCTGTCTACAGAGCTATGAGTTAGTGAGTCTCCCCAAAATTTAAATTCTGTCTGAAAATAAAGGTAACTCTGAAGCTTCAGCAGTGACCAACACCTCTGCCTAGACTGATTGTTTTTAAGCAAGAACAGTGCTGTGAGAGATGAGTCTGCTTTCCAAGTTGTGTGTTCTCTTTTGTGTCCTCCATCATTTCAGAATCACTATCTGTCTCTGATTGCCCCCCTCCCCTCCAGACTCTGCTCTTTGATACCTCATTTTGGTTTTAATTTGCCACAGCAAAATTGCAGTCATTTCTCCCCTATCCTAATGAAGAATGCTATCAATTAGAATAAAGAAAACAAAACCAAAGCCTTCTTATCTAAGCCCTTAGCACAGAACAGAGACAGAAATGATTGGTGAGATGATCACCTCTAGAATGCCAAGGCCTTTATTGATTCTTCTGGCCTTCCTCAGTAAATACAGGATGAGTTTTAAATTCACCTAGAGGAAGCTAAAAGCTAATGTAAAATGCTGACTTCCCAGCAGTACAGAAGAAAGGCAGTATGTCTTCTAGGCTGATTCATTTTTTGCTCTCTATACATAGTTTCAAAAGGAATATTTGGAGAGTGTTTCACTGTACCTCATTGAATCTTTTAGGTTGTAAAAGACCTTTAACATTCTCAAGTCCAACCATAAATCTAACACAGCTAAGTCCACCATTAAACTATATTCCTAAGTGCCATGTTCAGGTGTGAGTGCCACCTCACTATGCTTCTATTTAATCTTTCCTACATTTTGGTATAATTTGGTCTTGCTACCTGACTAGGTAATAGTCTTGTCCCTCCTTTTGGAAGAGTTTTGAGGTCCTTTGAGTTGTCTTGAAATAAACATATGATTATCTTCCTGTAATCAATTTTCTTGCAGAATTGGTCCAGCTGACCTCTTAGTTCCTTCCCTTCAGCTATGAACAGCAGGACAGGTAATCATAGAAAGGTTTGGTTTGGAAGGGATGTTAAAGGTAATTTATTTCCAGCCACTCTGCCACAGGCAGACACCTTCTACTAGAGCAGGTTACTCAAAGCCCCATCTCTAGCCTGGCCTTGAACACTAAAGGAGGGAGGGAGGGAGCATCCACTACTAATCTGGGCACTAGGAGTACCTCACCACTCTCACAGGAAAGAATTTGTCCCTAATGTCTAAAGTGAATCCACCCTTTCAGTCTGAAACCATTACCCCTCAATGCAGAAGACTGCTCTCTATGCCACTGATGCAATTTTCTGCTTGTGACCCTTGGACAGTACTTTTCTTTTAGAGAAATTAAAAGCTACAGAGATCTCAGCATGCACCTATACAAGCACAAGCAAACATTGTGCTACCTATAGATATGGAAATGTGATCAGTACTACAAAATATTCTGTGTATGACCACAAAACTAAACAATTGAGGTGCAGTGTTGCAGCCTGAGAGTGCTGAGGAGTAGTAGGTCAGTGGTTCTCAATCATTCTGTGCTAGAAGGAAAATAAGCAGTGTATCACTTAATGCAGCCCTATTCCCTACTTCTACTCAAGGCTGCTACTGCCTCTTCAGAATCTTGTTCTGGAAGCACAGTTTGCAGAGCTCATTGAAGTTCCACAGTTTGATCATTTATACTTCATACTCTTCTGTGGTCACAGAATCAATGCTTCTGCTAGGCTGACAGTTCAGGAATTTTTCCCTTCTAGTTGTTCTTTGTACACAGATCTTTTTCTTTTTTTCTGGGTCATTTCCCTTATGCCCATTTCTGGGTCACACAGGCTTTTCATTTTTTGGGTGTATGATACAAAATTAGATCAGGGCTGCTTCTCACTCAAAATGCCATTAGATTAAAAAGTCCCTAACTGCAAGTCAGTAACTCAGCAAATTCTCAACTCCCTTGCATCTAAACATAAGGATTCAGTGGACTGGATACTTCCCATGACCAAATGCCATCAGTATTTTGCAGTGTTTACTACGATTTCAAAGTGCAGATGATAAACAGCATGGTTTCTCATCCTTGAGTCACAGAACAATTGAATCCTGGAATAAATGGTTGATGGTAATTTGTTACATATTTTTAGAGAACTGAAGAGCTAGGAAATGAGAACCATGGACTTAAACTTCAGTTTGTGACAGGAAGAAACCAGCTCCAGTTCATGGTGATGTTGTTCCATGACTCTATCTTCTCTCATCTTCAATGCTGAATGAGTTCACAGATCTTTGCTTCACTCTTAAGAGTGAAGGACAGTCAGTCTGCCTTCTCACTGTCAAGAAAAATAGTTTCTTTTCCTCATGCACCTTCAGCTGCCACTAAGGGAGCTTTGCTGTTTTCTGAGACTTAATCAGCTCTCCTTTCCGGTCACACTGTAACCTCTCTGCATAACAGTATCACTCTCCCAGAGCTCAGATGTAAATACACCAGGCTTAGGATACAGAGAGGGCACGTTTCTGTCATAGAATAAGATATTAAAACCCACATCTGATTATTTTGGACATGAAATTACTGATCTCTCTTTGCAGTATTGTAAAAGCAATTAATTGCACACATACAAAGCTGGTGAGGGGCCTGGAACATAAACCCGATGAGGAGAGGCTGAGGGAGCTGGGGTTGTTTAGCCTGGAGGAGGCTCAGGGGTGATCTTATTACTGTCTACCTGAAGGGACATTGCAGCCAGGTGGGGGGTGGCCTCTTCTCCCAGGCAACCAGCAATAGAACAAGGGGACACAGCCTCAAATTGTGCTGGGGTAGGTATAGGCTGGATGTTAGGAGGAAGTTCTTCACAGAGAGAGTGATTGGCATTGGAATGGGCTGCCCAGGGAGGTGGTGGAGGCACCGTCCCTGGAGGTCTTCAAGCAAAGACTGGCTGAGGCACTTAGTGCCATGGTCTAGTTGACTGGATAGGGTTGGGTGATAGGTTGGACTGGATGATCTTGGAGGTCTCTTCCAACCTGGCTGATTCTATGATTCTATGCACACATTTACCTGCTATGAAATAAGCAGACCAGTCACGCTTTCCCCATGAGGAAAAGCTGCCACATACATATTAAATCTGATACTGCAGACAACAAACATGTCACTGCAACTACCAAACACATCCTAACTGCCTGTAAATGAAGTAGCCCTGCAGATGGAAGAGACAGTAGATTCAAAAGAAGCCTAGAAGGTACAGCATGAGGGATGCAAGAGCATTAACAATACACTGAAATAACTAACAGGAAAAAAAAAGACATTAAGAAAAAAGCCAGCCCAAAACTGATAGAGATCTTTAATTTAAAACTGAGTAAGTTCATTCACTGAGAAAGTCCAACAAAATACCCCAGGCACAGTGCATTCAACTACAACAATTAAAATTGCATTACAAAGTTGATATGAAGGTTTGAGTCTTAAAAAGAACTGGGAAAAAAGCTAGGCCTTTTCTTTGTTTCAGTGTATGAAAGTATCTTTGGGTGGCAGAGATAGTCACTGATGAACTTTTTTGGGGTACTTAATTTAAAACTTCATTGCTTCTATTTGCAAGCCATTCTGTTCCTTATAGATGCTAGCTTGGGACGGGAGGACCATAATCTTCAGGCACTTAAGGGGGCAGTTTTGAAAGGAAGATGTAGGGCTCAGCCATGTATTTACTGCTAGGAGGAGACCCAGACTGGACCTACTACATATTCCAATTAGATACTGCCCCCTCTCCCTTCTCTCTAAAACCAGAGGTATGCAAATAAAGTCCAGTTTCACTCGTAACACTGCTCACCTTCTCCTGCAGCTGAGAGGGTGGAAGCAGGCAAAATGAGAGCACAGGGCTAGAGCAAGCTTCTGGCAGCTGTTGCTCATGGGAACTACTAGTTTCTTATCAGTGAAGCAATTTTTGCTCTAGAGGCAAGTCTTCTGAGTTGCTGTAGGAAGATCTTGCACCTAAAGCAGCCTATTCTCATTTGTAACTTGTCACTGCACTTCATCTGAGCTTCACAAGCCCAGCAAGATTATTTAACACACTCCAATTATGTATCTTTTGCTAGCACTTTCTGCCTGCCCAACTTCATGAATGGAGCTCACACTTTGTATTTTAATAGGAACAGAACACAGGAAGTATCTCCTGAGTCATGGTCTTGAAATTCCCTTTCTTTTCCTTTCGAATTCTCTTTCTCCTCCAGCCCATTTATTACAGCAAGAAGAACCACATTTACTGTGCAGAAGTTTATTAACTCAAATACAGTGAGTTCTAGTATGATTGCTTCAGTTCCCAATTCCATATGGAGGTTGCCTGCCCTGTTGTATCAGGATGATTTCCTGGTTTCAGCTGTCTGTATTTGGCTTATGTCTCTTGACTCTGTTGTTCTGCTGATGGTGAGTGTCTTCAGAGCATGCCTGGCTCTTTCCACTTGTCTCAGATTTCTCAGGAAATTTCTGGCCCTCAGCCAGCACCTGCCGGATAGTCATGTTAATGCGAGAGGATTCCAAGTATTTGGCACAGACCTGCCAGTCCTCATCAGAGCTGTGCTCAATGACTGAGCCCGCAGGGAGGTCTGAAGGAAGTGCTTGGTCCAGGCATGACGGCAAAGCTGCCCCTTCAAGGTTGGGGAGGACCCGGGGGACAGCATGATACAGCAGACGGCTGAAGCCAGACATCACCATGATGTCACCACTGTGCATAAACATTGCTGTTGGGGCTTCCTCCCGCTTCAGGCCCCCAAGCAAAAATATTGAGGATTGCCCAAAACTAGAGATGGTATGAGGGAGAGAGAAGAGAAAATAAGTTCAGGAGTAGAGAACAATTATATGTGCAGCAAGAAAAAATCATGCCTAGCCAGCATGGATTTAGGAAGGGCAGGTCCTGCCTGACCAACATGATCTCCTTTCATGATCAAGTTACTTGCCTGGTGAATGTGGGGCAGGCTGTGGATGTAGTCTACCTGGACTTCAGCAAAGCCTTTGACACCATTTGCCACAACAAGTTCCTGGCACAGCTGGCAGCTCCTGGCTTAGACATATTCACTCTGATATGGGTCAAGAACTGGCTGGAGGGCCGGGCCCAGAGAGTGGTGGTGAATGGTGCCACATCCAGTTGGCAGCCAGTCACCAGTGATGTCCCCCAGGGATCAGTGCTGGGCCCAGTCCTGTTCAGTATCTTTATTGATGATCTGGACCAGGGGATTGAGTCCAGCATCAGTAAGTTTGCAGATGACACCAAGCTAGGAGCAGGTGTGGATCTGCTGGAGGCTAGGAGAGCCCTGCAGAGGGACCTTGACAGGCTGGATGGGTGGGCAGAGGCCAATGGGATGAGATTTAACAAGGCCAAGAGCATGGTTCTACACTGTGGCCACAACAACCCCAAGCAGTGCTACAGGCTGGGAACAGAGTGGCTGGAGAGCAGCCAGGCAGAGAGGGACCTGGGGGTACTGGTAGATAGGATCTGAACATGAGCCAGCAGTGTGCCCAGGCAGCCAGGAAAGCCAATGGCATCCTGGCCTGCATCAGGAACAGTGTGGCCAGTAGGACAAGGGAGGTTATTCTTCCCCTGTACTCGGCACTGCTGAGGCCACCCCTTGAGTACTGTGTCCAGTTCTGAGCTCTTCAATTCAAGAGAGATGTTGAGATACTGGAACTTGTCCAGAGAAGGGCGACAAAGCTGGTGAAAGGCCTGGAATACAACACCTGTGAGGACAGGCTGAGGGAGCTGACGTTTTTTAGCCTGGAGAAGGCTCAGGGGTGACCTCATTGCTGTCTACAACTACCTGAAGGGAGGTTGTAGCCAGGTGGGGGTTGGTCTCTTCTCCCAGACAACCAGCAACAGTACAAGGAGACAGTCTCAAGTTCTGCCAGGGGAGGTACAGGCTGGATGTTAGGAGGAAGTTCTTCCCAGAGAGAGAATGATTTGCCATTGGAATGGGCTGCCCAGGGAGGTGGTGGAGTTGCTTGCCCTGAAGGTATTCAAGAAAAGACTGAATGAGGCACTTAGTGCCATGGTCTAGTTGATCAGATAGGGCTGGATGATAGGTTGGACTGGATGGTCTTGGAGGTCTCTTCCAACCTGGTTGATGCTATGATTCTATGAAAGTACTAGCAGCTAAATCCCTTTATGAAAAAAAAACAGTCCATAACAATAAAAACGGATGGACTCCTACCAACAACTTCAGAATGACAACGTGAAAAATAGACTGAGAGGCAGCCTAGTACAATGTAGGCATAGTGTAAGCAGTTGCTCTGCCAGGTTTGAAGTTCTGCTCAGTATTTCATTCCTTCTTGCTAGTACCCAATTGCCACACTGCTGGTTTAGAACAGAACTGTGCTCTGTGGAAAGAGCTCTTCCACTCCAGGAGCCATATCCAGGTTATTTAAGCAGTCTTCAAAAAAAAAAAAATCATTATGCCCTTGAGCTACAGCCTCCTACTATTTGAATCTTCATAGAGTGAAAATTATACATCCAATTAACAAACTACACCATGCCAACTTCCTATAACCATCTGCAACCAGAGGAGAAAAAAAAGCCAGCAACCTTTCCACAACACTCACTTTCCTTGACTCACCTGAATGATAAAAGTGGTCGAGAATGGTCTAGTTCAGACTCATCCACATGAATTCCCAATGAAGAGTCAAAATGATAGTAGTTCAAGATCCCTGCTTGGGCTTGGAAACCCCGGAATCCACAGGCTGCAGCCACTTGTTCTGACAGAAATGCAAGGTCTGAGGGGAAAGGAGTGTGGTGATTTGCTGAGTATTTCTGGAGGAAGGAAAGTGGAAAGAAAAAACAAACCACACCCAGAACATCAGAGCAGCAAATACAATTGGAAACAAACATTGATTGATTGGCTAATAGTCCTGGAGAAGGACTGGAAAATGACTACAACATAGGCAGAACCACAGCAAGTGTATCTCTTGTAATTTAATTCTGGGCTTACACTGAGACTTCTGGGGATTCAATTAGATCATGGAGTTAATCATGCTATCCATATGGCAAATTTGAACTCAGTAATGTTAGTACTAACATCCTGAGGATCTACTTGGTCGCTACTTAAAACCACCAATGGAAAGGCAGTTCTGTATTTCATCAGCAGAGCTCTGAAACAAGCATCTTTGTTCCTTGAAGAGTAAGGCAAACTGGAATAATTGCAAACCTACTTTTTCTGTCTCACATTTGTAATTCTGAGTAAATAAAAAATAAACCAAGTTTTTATTAAGGCCACCCAATAATAGGCTGACCTGGTAAATATAAGGCTGCAAGCAGATTTTTCAGCGTATTGCAGATACTGGAGCAAGACTGCACATTTACTCTGCCATCCTTTCTCAGCCTCTGTCTGGCTTAGGATTTTGAAAGTTTAATTTTGATTAAGAGCCCCAAAATAGCTGTTGGTTGGCAAGACTGTACTAAACTGGCTCAGACTCTTCAGTTCAAAGTCACATCAGCAGCAGTATCCTCCTGCTCTTGCTCACCTCTCCAAGGTGGTTTCTTGGAAGTAGCTGTCTTAAATGTCTCCAGGTCATTCTCACCTTAAGTAGTAGGATAAAACAGGTCTAGAGCCAAGTATGTGCTACCATGCTACTTTTCAAAGGAAGGAATGCAGCAATAAACTTTTGCTGTTAAATCCTTCACAGTAAACAAACACAAATGAAAATGTTCTTACAAGTGGTTTGTTAAGGCCTTTCCTCAAGGCTGTCCTGTGCAATCATAAACATTTGATGGCATAATGCTGTCCTGTCTGCCACTCTGAGTGCTTGCAGTTAAAAAACAAAACCAAACCAAACCAGAAGAACTTAATTTCAATACCTTAGTATCCCAATTATAATGATAACCAAGGGTCACCCAGCGCAGCTTCTCCAGTAAGCTTCTGGGCTCCCGTTTACTGGAACCCTTCCTTCTGCAAGCACAAAATTAAGAGAAATTGAGTATGTCTTAATTTCTGAGTGTGTTTTGTGGTAGTGCAGCACGCTTTTAATGAGATGCACTCATCCATGACAACCTATTAAAACCATCAGTGCTGTTACATTTTTCCTCTAAAGACTGTAAATTCAGTTCATGTAATTTGTGCAAACTATAAGGTCTGCTACCAACTGCTGTCAGGCAGGAGGAGCCTTCAGGAATGGGCTTCTGCTGTGACCTATGGAAAAGTCCTATGGCATTACTATAGCAAATCAGATGGAAACATGCTAATGCCACATAAAAAGAGAAAGATGCACATCTATCTAGTAGGAATTCCAGCTTCTTTTCTCAAGTTGTGTTATGATAAAGAAAGAAAAAGGAAACGAGCTCTGAACGTGATGTTGAATGGTAGCATCAGATGGTTTGGTCTCATGTATAGCCTCATTACTTCAGTAAGATGTGCTTTCTTACAAACCAGGATTCATATTTGCACTGCCATGGTCAAGTCTCAGCTAAGAATCTGCACTTAATGTGCATTTCTACCTGGATTTTTACAGCTTGTTTCTGCCATTCACCTATACCATACAGATAGGTCCTATGCTAAAGGAGAAACAGGAATAAAAGACCAGTTTCTTTACCTTTAGTAATTTTTCATAGCTCACTGATTATTGAAAGAAAGTAATCTTTCCACTTTTCATCCTTGTCATAGAGTAATAGCAACTGCAATTACCATAATGCAGCAACACAGTACCTGTCAAATACATGCTGACTGAAACAACTTAAGGAGCCCACAAGCAGGCAATGCAGCATTTAGAAAAGGGAGAGCCCACAGCTCATTCCTCTGCATCTCTGAACTGACAAATGTAACCTCCAGAACTCAACATTTTCAGCATGTATCTTTTGAAAGTGTGTTATTCTTTCACTACAGTGCTAGAGTGTTTGCACAACAGTAGGAGCCCTGACATGCTCAGCAGGGCCTTAGTCCCTCAATTTTGTGTGTGATTTCGCATGTGATTGATAAGGAGAGGAAAGTCTGAGTGCATCTGGAAATGAGTTCCTAGTGCTGTAGCAGTTGGTTCTCCTATGAGAAAGCACAAAAAAAACCCTGATACAACTATGTTAGAAAGAGAACAAGACTGAGCAGCAGGATGACTCTGGTCTGAAGGTCCCTTTATTCAGTAGTGTATTGCCACATCCATGAGATCCCCCCAGCCTTTTCATTATACTCAGGGATATGCTTTTAATTGACCCCAGCACTAAAGAAAATCCCCAGACTCCTCTTTGTGAAGACAGCTTAGTGGAGCACAGATTTCTAGGAGCTGTATGAACTTCCCCAGCTTTGTGACACCTGCATCCTGAAAAGAGCTGGTGAGCCATGATGCAAGCACATTTATGCATCCTCCTGATGGCTTTAAGAAGTATAACAGTTGTCTCAAATCTTGGAAGTAGACCTCTTTTTAGTTAAGCACTCTGTTTATGGCCTCCCTGAAAGGCTCTCACTCCAGACACCAGATGAGTTGGCTACTCTGATCCACTATCTCCCAAGTAAAAGCACAAATACAGCAGTTTGCTCACTTGAAGACTTGGGCAAGTTCTGAATAAAACTGCCAATGCTTCTGCCAGTCATCATTCTTCCAAACACAGTTTTCACCTTCAAATTAACCTCTACTCCAATCATTCTCTGTGTGCACAGGAGGCATTGCTGGGAAACAACTGTCAAGGTGGAACAGTACCCCACTTTTTCCAGCTCTAGAGCACAATACTTCCAAAGAACTTTTTTTCATTCTCGATAGAATACAAAAAAGGTGTCTGAATTTCTGTTACTAACTGAGCCCAGACAACACAACTGGGGGCGTAATTTCTGTGTGCAAATATTTACAAGTTGAAATCTTGTTTTTGCTGTTCGATATCTTGTAGGTGTGAAGAGTATTTCTGAAGAAAAATCTCAAGGATCTCAATTTTTCTGTGAGACTGAGTTGTAGGAAACTCTGGTCTCTCCATCACATTAAACAGCTGTTAAGAAAAACAAGCAGTGAAACTGCCAAGGTAATGATAAACACCCAACTAACTAAAAGATTGTGTACTGCAAAGAGCATCTATCTTGCATGTATTTTAACAGGTGACTTCCATTTAAAAAAAAAAAGTCTTAAAAACTTTCTGCTTGACTTTAAAACTTGGACAAATTCTCCATTAACTTCCAAAACAGACAGAGGAAAGGCAGCTCTGTCTGTCACAGAACTCTGCACCTGTGGACATCTACAGTAAACAGGATTGCCATTAAAATGGTACATTCAATCACCATCTCAGATTGAATTAAAAAAACTCAAACCAACCAACGACTTTGGAAAACAAAATCACAGGAACTATCTGGCTTAAGAAGTTCACAAAACCTGCAAGTAACAACCTTTCAGTTACTGTACAGTAGGTCTGGGAAGAAGAGCTAGCATGAGTAGGGTATTTGGAAAGATCTCTTTTGTCTTAGGAAATCTGAGACCCAGAGGACCTTATGGTTCTACTTGTAGCTGAGCTTAGCAAGTTTACAAGCAGCATGATAGCAGCCAGGGTCACTATTTTCTGTCTGAATCGTGGACTGATGGCTTTGGAGTAATTTGCTACACAAAATCCCATTATGAGTGTGAAAGCAGAGAATTAACAAGGCTCCACACCAAGCCTTGAAAACTGTATCTTATCTTGGCATGTCTGACACCATCTGCATACTCCCAGCTTGTACTAAGTATTTTTTTTCAGCTTCCCTTCCCTGCTCATTTTCCTTCGACATTCTTGAGCTGAGACTACTTGACTCTTAGTTTTAACCACCAAAGGTTATTGTGAACTTACTTCAGCTGCTCCTTGCTCTGTCCCCACAGGTCAATAGTCTTCTCAGGAGCCATATGCAGGTCCAGGTTGCAGACATTTGGTTTTTGGGGGTAAAGCTTGAGACACTGTTTCACCCAGTGACGCTGGCAGCCCGGAAGGAAAGGGTTTAGTATGAAAATAAACCCTGATCAGACAGAAAAAAGGAGTGGAGAAGAAAGTATGATTAGCCCTTTCTGTTTTTTTTTCTAGAACTAAAGGACAGGGATTGAAGGTACTTAAAAACACCTCAGACATACAACCACTGACTCTGCATGTAAGCTGATGAAATCTAGTAACAGATCTGAATAGTTAAAATCTGTTGGGTTTTTCTGGTGCAAACAGATGGTAGTGATAAAGTAGAAAGCAGGGAGTGAAGTCAGTGCTGGTCCTAGTGAAAAAAAGGACAATAAAGGAAGTTCCTGTGTAAAGCATATGAGGCAATAGTTTTAAACTAGAGAAAAGTGGACTTAAATTGGATGTTAGGATCAAGTTCTTTACCATGAGGGTGGTGGAGCACTACAGCAGGTTGCCCAAAAAGGCAGTTGAGGCCCCATTCTTGGAGATACTCAAGGTGAGGCTAGACAGGGTTCCAGGCAACCGGCTTACTGCAGAGGTGGTTGGACTAGATGATCTTTGGAGGTCACTTTTGACCCAAAGCATTTTATGATTTAATGATTACAGGTAGATAAAAGAGTAAGACCTTGGAAAACAAATTGCTTTGAAATGTGTTTGATTTTGAAACATGTCAGCAAAATTCTTCTCTTGAACTCTGAAAAAATTTAAGTAAATCTGGCCTAGGTTTTCTAGACTTCAAACTAAGTTCAAGCAGCAGTTCAAGTAAGAGGGTTACCAGATATATAATAGATGGATTTGGTCTCTATCTTAACAGACAAGAGCCCTTGACATAAGATCTGCCATCACGAGGGGTGCTAAAAGGATTCTTCACTGGAATTTTCTCCCTGGGCTGGGGCTGGCCATCAGTTATTGATGAATAAGTCTCTGTCAGGAATATGCTACTAATCTGTACTGTACCTAGTTGAAGAACAAGGCACTCTCTCAAAGACTGTCAGTTTGGTAAGACTCATCAATTCAAAATTTGCTTGCAAAGAGAGGTAAGGGTACAGGAGGAACAAAGGAAAAGAAGGTTTTGAGGTTCTACCCTACTATGTCTTTTGAACTTCTCAGTTAACCCAAGTCAAACAGAGATAAAAATAGATTAAAAAGGAACATGCAAGGCCAAATGTGTTGGTAGGATACAAACTTGCCTTGTGGCCTTATGAAAGTGGTAATAAAAGCACAGAAAATGCTTCCTGCCAGCCTACCTCACAGACCTCACAAGACTAAATTAACTTGTTAAAGAGTCTTCAGTGTATTAATAATAAACTGTCATTCTTTTCCCTTCATTCTCTGCACTGTCAGAGAATGACAGCCTTCTGGTAGGTTTGGTTACAGGAAGTTTCTTTGCCAGAAGCATTAACTCTCTTTTGGCCTTTGGCAAATAATATTGCCCTTCCTGTCTACAGCTTTTGATGTGGGATTCTCAAAGCATTTGATTACATTCATGAAATTATGCTCTACTATGTGTATTTTATCTCTAGGAAGGAATTGATGCCTGGACAAACAGAACTGAGAACAAGAATCCAATTTTTATGATTCTTGTATTAGCAGCTCAGAACATGCTCATGTGTCTCCAAACCTTTTACAGTGTACTCCTAAAAAACCCCTAAATTTAGAAAAGTGAGAACAATTCAAAGGTGGCTTACTGCTATGCTTCAGATGCCAAGAAAGGCAGAAAACCTTGAATTTCTAAGAGCTTCAGAGTTTTGTTATAAAATTCTACACTAACTTTCAAAACTAACAGTTTCTGGCAGGGCCAGTAGCACTCACCAGTGCCTTTCCACACATGAGACGAAGAAGGTGAAGAGGGAGGTCATTCTGCCCCTGTACTCTGCACTGGTTAGACCACACCTTGAGTACTGTGTTCAGTTCTGGGCCCCCCAGTTTAGGAGGGACATTGAGATGCTTGAGTATGTCCAGAGAAGGGCGACGAGGCTGGTGAGAGGCCTTGAGCACAGCCCTACGAGGAGAGGCTGAGGGAGCTGGGATTGGTTAGCCTGGAGAAGAGGAGGCTCAGAGGTGACCTTATTGCTGTCTACAACTACCTGAGGGGTGGTTGTGGCCAGGGGGAGGTTGCTCTCTTCTCTCAGGTGGCCAGCACCAGAACAAGAGGACACAGCCTCAGGCTGCGCCAGGGGAGATTTAGGCTGGAGGTGAGGAGAAAGTTCTTCACTGAGAGAGTCATTGGACACTGGAATGGGCTGCCCGGGGAGGTGGTGGAGTCGCCGTCCCTGGAGCTCTTCAAGGCAAGATTGGATGTGGCACTTGGTGCCATGGTCTAGTCTTGAGAATTGTGGTAAAGGGTTGGACTTGATGATCTGTGAGGTCTCTTCCAATCCTAATAATACTGTGATACTGTGAAATGTATTTCTGTAGCAATCTTTATGAGCTAAATAAAGAACGTCACAGATAAATTTTCAGGGCAGCATAATTGAACCTCTTGTTGATTTTGACAGAGATGGTCTGAGTGGATGGTCAAAAGGCAAATTTTTTGGTGATCTGTATACTAAAGGAATCCACCTTGAGGAAGAAGATACAGTTCTCTCACTGCAGAATAATCTTGCAGCACAATAGGAATTAATTTACAGCTGTGGGAAGTGATCCCCCTGCTGCGATGTAATTGCTGGGAAAGATGTTTAGACAGACATCAAATGACAAGTGAGACCAAGCAAGGACAGCTCTAACATGGCAGCTAAGTGGAATAAAAACAAACCAAACCAAACAAAAAAAAAGAGAAGTAGAAGCCTTTCTGCTGAAGTTATTCAGTTCCCCATCTATTAACCACACCAGATGGCTAGTGTGGCTGCCTCAGTTACTGAAATAGGAGGCTGGCTTTGTGGCAACCCAGAATGACACTGACTGCAGTCCCAACCAAAAGAAATGTGAGGACAAAACCCTGAATCTTTCAATCAATCAAACAAATCTCCTTGAACTAAGGAGGATCTGGGAACTACACACTCATCAGCCGTACAAAACCCCTGCTAAGATTATGGAGCAAACTTTAATGACAGCCATTTCCAGATACAAGCTGGTTGAGAACACACAGCATAGATTTTTCTGAAGGCAAATTTTGTCTAACCAGACTTACTGCCTGCTACATTGTGATGCTAGAGAGTGGGGAATACTGTTCACTTTGGCTTTAGCAAAGTTTTCCAGTCTGTCTCCTTCAGCGTCACTGCAGCCAAACTGGGGGTTTCATGGATTCAGTGAATAAACTGAGAGTGACTAAAAGCTGGCTGGGCCACCAGCTTAAAGAACAGTGATTTGATGGTTCAGTCTGACCAGTGGCTCTTCAGTTTAATACTGGGCCAAGACTGTTAACTAAATCTGCATCAACAATCTGTATAACAGGACATACATATTCATCACACTTAGAGATAATACTACATTGGGACAGCAGTTAGTATGCTGGATACTACTGCTTCCGCTGCAACAGCACAACCTGAGGACCAAGGAGTAGCTCTAGATCCAAGGACAAGGAGTGCCTGGAGGACAAGTGGAGCATGAGTCTGTAGTGCACCCTTGCGGCAATAAAGGCTGATTACACACTGGCCTGTATTAGTAACAGCTACCTGATGGGGCAACACTGGGAAGGTAGAGTCAGGTTCATGGATGTGCACAGCAAGATTATGGTAGGCAAGAGTCACGAATTACAGCAAGGCAAATTTGTATTACATATAAGGTGAAAAAAATACTAAAAATGTACAAAACCCCCATAGCCAAACAGCGGGGCAGATGGACAGAGAAGGTGTGTAAACTCTAAGAACATGGAGGTCATCCCTAAGCATGTGAAGGACAAGATTATCAGGAATAGTCCACATGGATTCGCAAAGGGAAATCATGCTTGACCAGTCTGATAACCTCCTATCATGGTGTGCAGCTGCATAGATGAGGAGAGAGTGGATGTTGGGGATCTGGGTTGATGAAAAGCTCAACATGAGCCAGCAGTGTGCACATGCAGCAGACAGCAACTGTGTCCTGGGCTGCATCAAGAGAAGCATGGCCAGCAGGGCAAGGGAGAGGATTCTCCCCATTTGCTCTCACGAGACCCCACCTGGAATACTGTGTGCAGTTCTGGAGCCCTCAACACAAGAAGCACATTGAACTGTTTGAGCTAGTCCAGAGGAGAGCCACAAAGATGATCAGAGGGCTGGGGGACTCTTCAGCCTGGAGAAGAGAAGGTTTTGAGAAGACCTTGTAGTGGCCTTCCAGTATCTGAAGCGGGGCTACAGGAAGGCTGGGGAGGGACTATGTACAAGGTCTTGTAATGACAGGATGAGGAGTAATGGATTTAAACTGGAAGAGGGGAGATTCAAACCAGATGTTAGGAAAGGGCTCTTCACAGTGAGGGCGGTGAAACTGGAGCAGGTTGCCCAGGGAGGTTGTGGATGCTCCCTCCCTGGAGGTGTTCAGGGCCAGGCTGGATGAGGCCTTGACTGACCTATTCTAGTGGGAGGTGTCCCTGCCTATGTCAGGGAGTTGTGATCAATAGCATGGGGTCTAGTATTGTGTCCAGTTCTGCAGTTCTCAGTTCAAGATGGACAGGGAACTCTGACTCTACCAGCTGACCTGCAAACCTGAGATACATTTCTGCTTTTAAATATTCTACCTAATGAACTTACTCTGTACCTTGCATAGCACAAGAGGTTCCTATTCATATATTGTACTCAGTCTTCAGCAATCAAATGCCACATCTCAGCCCTGAAACAACTGCATTTCAGTCACCTAATTTTCTTGATACTATGTGGAAAAAATAAATGCTATAGAAACATAAAAACTTCATTAAAGGCAACAGGAATACATTCTCACAAGGGATAGCCTGGTTATCAAAGACTGAAACAACTGGCCCTTCTGTTCTAACCTTCAAATGTACTGCCACATCCCACCCTTCAGATGACTCATTTTCCTCATGCACTTCAAACTACATTTGGGCAAGGTAATAAGAGTAAGATGGAAAATGCCTGAATCCAAAGCAACAAGGTTGTGTTTTCATGTTGTTAAAAATCAGAAGGACCTACCTGGATATCCATTGAGGCCATAGGCTTTCCACTGGCTAACTGGCTGTAATCCTGCTCTGCAGGCATCTTGGTCACTGACTGAAGAAACACTGAGCTGTGATCTGAATACCTGGCACAAGAAAATGGATCTGGTTAAAAAAATGTTCAAATAACAACCAAACCAAACCAAACCCTCATGCCCCCACAATGAAAATACTATCCAAAAATAGCCCCTGTAAGAAAGAGTGCTGCCACACTGCATGGTAACTCATACAGAAATGCCAACTGTATCACAGAACTACTGCCTAGACAGCTGTACATTGCCCCGGCTTAGGGTGGATCCCTTCCCCAGTAGAATAAACTCACCACAACACAGATTTTTTGGTTTTGGAAAGTCAGGGAAAGATGAAATTGTATTTCTTATAGTTTAAGTATAACAGTATAAAGAGAAATAAACTACTAGAGAAAAAAATAAAATAACCTTAAGGAAGATGGGGAAGGGGTCAAGCGGTGGTGAAGCAGCAAAAGCAGCAGCAGCAGTGGGGGAAGATAGCAGGCAGGCACAGCTCAAGCAGCAGAAGCTAGCAAGGGGAAAGAACAAGCTGTGCTTCTAGACATAAAGCTCTTCATGCTCCACTGAAATTATGTTAACTTATCCATTGTTGCCATTAATATGACCTATCCCTGGAATGTTCACCTCTTCCCCTATGTCTGAGCTAGAAAATCAGCCCAAACAGCCACATACGTAGAACAGGGCATGTTGCTACCAGAACCAGCACACTCAACACATGGATCAAAAGGTACCTACAGTTTTCACAGTACTTGAGGATCAGACGTTCTACATTCATAAAGAAAACCCCAAACAACTTACACCACTGAGAAAACAATTTAACACTATTTGTTCATTTACACAGCACAGTCTCATTGTTACAGTAATAATTATCAACATCCATTAGAAAGCAGTAATTGGTATCCCTAACACTTTATACCTTAGTGGAATATTCCATAGAGTAGATGCCTATTCTTATGGGTAATTTAGAGAAGTAGTAGAATGAAGGAGTGCCCAAAGTTGTGTTAAGAACCCCTCTAAATTCTGAATGCCACATTGCCACTTTCTGTTTTTCAACAGCAAAGTCAACAGCTCAAGGCTTAGCAAGATTTATTTACCTGACAAGTCTCTCTTGGGTTACAACAGTGCTTGCATTTAAGCTGCAATAAGCCAACAGCTGCTGAAAAAAAACTAAGCTTACCCGCTGTGTTCCCACTCCATTCTTTTAGGACTGGAAAACACCTGAGGGAGGACAGGGTTGGTTTTATTCTGGCTTAGTTCCCCAGTCCAGCTCTCCATGCAGTTGTGCAAAAGCACAGGCTCATAAAAGGAAAGAGCTGGCCAGGTATAGTGGGAATAAGCAGGCAGAGACAGAGAAGACTTTATGATTAAAGTGTTTGTGAAATTAAGGCCTTTGCACACAGACTCTGTAAATAGAGTTTCTCTGCAGGCTGACAGCTCTGGTTAATGTCTTCTGAGCAGTATGGTCTAAATTATGTACACAGAACTATAAGAAAACTCTAAACTACTGCAGCACAGCAGCTTCTGGCAACATACTCAGCTGTACCAATTCTTCAGCTCTCTGCCTGCCAGAATCGAAGAGCTTAGTTCAGAGTCCTGTCTGCAGAATGTTCCTGGGGAAGGCTCTTCCTTCTTCTAAGTTGCTGCCACTTCTCTGCCGTCTCAAACTGCTTACCAAACAGCTGCTGCCAGAGCTCCTGGAGAACAGAAGCTGTTTCTCCGCTGAAGAATTAGAAGTGCTGAATCAGTTAAACAAGCCTGGTGGCAGGGCAGCTGGGGTATGTCACACTTCACTGAAGAGCTCATTCACTTGAAGCACTTTTCTGAGAGAAAAGCAACAATTCTGAGGCAATCTGCCTGGCCTGCAGTTCTTAAAGAGAAAAGCCAGATGTTTTTAACCTGGGAGAGAGCTTTCACTAGTAAGCTATCAACTGATCTTAGAAGGTAACAGGCATAAAAAGAATGCTATGAAGAGGGGACAGATGCTTGTGTTGCTTTCAAGTACTTCAGATTTTGTAGAAGAGCTGTAATGCTGCAATCCTCCTCTATTTGATAAAGGATTGCTGCATGGTCAATAAATGCTAAAGTGTTAACAAATGCCTTGTTTAATGCTAAGACCTTGAACAATTTCATATGGGTCTGGTTTTGTGCCCATCAGTACCAAAATTATAGTCTGAAGAGCTACCAAAAAAACCCAAACCACTTAACTAACAGAACACTAAAAAGCCAAGCATCTGAATATGGAAAATGAGGCAAAGGTTCATTTCAGCTACATTCCCTACTCTCTTTTCCCCTATAGGCTCACACATAGAAAACCCCTGGTTAACAACATCCATTATCCTCTTGGGAGGTGACAAAACAGAAGATGAGTTTGAAGGATCACTTCTTCATCATTTGAGACATGGCACATCACTAATCCTAACAGCTACTACTTTCCAATGTGCTCCTGACATCATGCCCAGATTTACTGCAGTGGTTGGACTCGCCCTGATGACTAAGCCCAATGTTCACTACATGGGAGTAAGAAAGTTTACCAAGGAGGAGACAGCACGAATCCTGGGCTGCCCGGGGAGGTGGTGGAGTCGCCGTCCCTAGGGCTGTTCAAAGCAAGATTGGACGTGGCACTTGGTGCCATGGTCTAGCCTTGAGCTCTGTGGTAAAGGGTTGGACTTGATGATCTGTGAGGTCTCTTCCAGCCCTGATGATACTGTGATACTGCACACAGCACAGCAAGCAGCTGAGCTCAGCTCTTTCTTGACCTCACTCAAGTATTTCAGAGCTAAGACAAGGGTTAGCAGGCCCAGGAAATGGCGGCAGCTTCAGCGGTGAAACCTTCTTTTCCCACCCAGGCGTTCCTTCGCTGCTCCTGAACAATACATGGCTCTAGCGGAGGCTTTGGAGAGCTCTTGCTGCGCTGTAGGGCTCCGATGAAACATTATGGGAACAAATAAACACAAGCAAAAAGTGGTAAACCTGTGAATGAGCAACGCTCTGGCCGAGGCGGCTGGGATGGCAGCTTGTGTCCCGGGGCAGAGCGCCGTGAGCCCACGGTAGCAGGCGCAGGGGGCAGCTTGTGTCCCGGGGCAGAGCGCCGTGAGCCCACGGTAGCAGGCGCAGGGGGCAGCTTGTGTCCCGGGGCAGAGCGCCGTGAGCCCACGGTAGCAGGCGCAGGGGGCAGCTTGTGTCCCGGGGCAGAGCGCCGTGAGCCCACGGTAGCAGGCGCAGGGGGTCCTTAGGCAAGGCTCCTTCCAGGGCCTGAGGGCACAGAGGCGCTGGGCCCGCAGCCGCGAACGCCTCCATTCAACTGCTGCTCTCCAGCCGCGGACAGGCTTTTTAACGCTGCCGCGGCCCGTAAGGGGCTCGGCGCTGGAAAGCAGCATCTTCCAGCTAGTAACAGAGCTGCATTACAGACTTGACATCCAGCACAGAGGGGAAACCGCAGGAGGAGAGAACAGGCTGCAGCATCGCACTGAAACACTGCGACACCGCTCAAAGCGCAGGGCAAGCCCAGCCCCCGCCGAGAGCAGTGCGACTTCGGCATTACCTGGCCCCCCGGCACGGAGAAGTCCACCACGCCCCTCAAATCCGACACATCGCGTTGCCGGTAGAAGCGAAACAGCCTGCGGAAGGCGTCCTCCCCGCCCTCCCGGGTCAGGGCGGCCGCCAGCGCCATCTTGGCCGTGCCGGGGCAGCGGCGCTGCGCACTGCCGGGGCGGGGCCGCCCTCGCCCTTCCCGCCGCGCCTCGCAAGATGGCAGCGGCTAGGGCAGTGCGGGCGGCGGGGCGCCGCTCCAGGAGGCTCTTTGACATCTTCGTGACTCAGCTGCCCTGGACGGTGTCGAGCAGTGAGTCCGCAGCGTTTTCCTTTTCCCGTAGCGGTGTTACAGCTGGCGCGGGCTGAGCGGCGCGGGCGAGCGCGGCCCCGCCGCGTGTGCGGGCACAGGCCGCGGCGGCTGGGGGGCGGCGGCGGCGGCGGCTGCGCGGGGGTGAGGGCCCCTCTAACGAAGTGTGCGTTTCTCCCACAGAGGAGGTGAAGGAGTACTTCTCTCAGTTCGGATCGGTACAGAGGTGTCAGCTGCCGTTTGTGAGTACCTGCTCATTGTCCCGGCCGCTGCTGCGCCTTGGTAAAACCAGGCAGAGCTGCCGGCTAGTGTTCGCCAGGGCCCCCCGGGCGGGATCCTGTAGTTTGGGCTCTGACTCGCAGCTGCTTTATGGAAGTTGCTTCTTGTACTCGAGCCGGATTTTCCTTACTCCTCACCCTTAGTTCCTTCTCCTGATGGCTATTGCGGCTTGTCTGCGAGCTGCAGGCTTCATGGAAGCTCAGTGGTTTCTATAGTCTGAAAGAGTTTTAGAGAGCTCATTGATGCTGCCACTTCTGCATAACTAACCCAAGCCTCGAGCTTCCCTTCGTAGTGCTCCTCTTTTTCTGACAAGGAATAAGGAGGTTTATGTGCCTGATCTTACTGGCCTGAACAAAAAATCTAAAGGTTTAGGTATGAACCTCCAGTCTTCTGCTCTTGAGTGGTTCATGCCTCTGCTGTCTAAGTTATTGATCTTCTGAGGTCAGGGGTAATACCAAGTATAGCTTCTAACAGCTCCTTCCCAATCTATTATGGGTAGGTTGCAAGCTATTGCTGGATGGAGGTCTTCAAGAAAAGACTGGATGAGGCACTTAGTGCCATGGTCTGGTTGATTGGTTAGGGCTGGGTGATAGGTTGGACTGGATGATCTTGGAGGTCTCTTCCAACCTGGTTGATTCTGTGTGGATTCTATGTGGATGTGGATTCTATGAGTACATGTTCTCCTGCCTGTTTTTTCTCCAGGTGAGGTAATGGCTGTTAAGTTACCCTCAGCATACAGCAAGCTTCAGTCAGTGAGCTGATGGGTTCACTGTCAGTTGAGGACTAGCTTGAAAATAGGTCATTTGAAACGGTTTGACTATTTCTGAACACTAAAGCTTAGATGTCTTCGAGCCCCAGGCCCAGGGCAGAATGTGTTGCTTGGCTGAGGCGGCTAGCAGCTTAACATAAACTTGCCTCATTCTGATGGGGAACAGCTGGGATAAAAGGCACTTTGGGAGAGCTGGCTTTAATGCATTATCTCCTCTTTATTTGCAACCATCCCTTCCAACTGGCAAATTATTCTTAAAAATAACTTTTTTCTATTTTAATACTGTTAGTGCTTGTCACCTTGAATTGCAACCTGCTTTCTTAGTATTTTAAGAAGCTGCTTTATTGTGCTGAATGCTTTTGAAGTACTGTAGCAGGCTCGTTTTCAAATCAGACATTTAAATGCCGGTTTTGTTGTACCTGGCTCAATAGTAGGTAACTACCATAGTTTGAAATAACTGGCTGTGCATTATCCCAGTCTTAAACTTTATCTTATTTTATAATCATTGGACTCTAATTGAGAGAAAGTGACACAGAACAGCCTCTGCTAGGTCCCTACATGCCGTCAATGCAAGTAAATGTCCGAGTATGAAAGAGGCTTCTGACACAGTAAGCACGCCAATTCCTGTTCTGTGTTCTTAAATTGATTATCAGTATAAAGATTTTAGCAGCCTATGTGAGTATTTTCTAGAGTAACTGGATTTTCTTTTTTGAACTGTTAACTAGGACAGAGATACAGGCTTTCACAGACGTTACTGCTGGATTAAATTCTCAAGTGCACAAGATGTTCAGAATGTGTTTCAGAAGGACTCCCACATACTTGAAGGTGCCAAGGTAAGGTGCTGATTTCTTTAATGAAGTAATTGCTCTCTTAAATTCTGCCTTTGGCTGGACACTGTAACATCACAATATTGTCATACTTGTTCCAAGGGTGACTAAATATTTTGGCACTTAAGTGTGCTTTCAGTGTTTCTTACATCATGAACGCTTTGGTTTAGTCTCCCCTCAGCTTGACAGATATCAAAGACAAACCTTCATGCTAAGCTGAAAGAATACAAAGCTCCTGAAAGGAGGTTGTAGCCAGGTGGGGATCTGTCTCTTTTCCCAGGCAACCAGCAACAGAACAAGGGGACAGAGGCTCAAGTTGTGCCAGGGGAAGTATAGGCTAGGTATTAGGAGGAATTTCTTGACAGAGAGAGGGATTTGCCATTGGAATGGGCTGCCCAGGGAGGTGGTGGGAGTCCCTGGATGTATTCAAGCAAAGAATGGATGTGGTGCTTAGTGTCATGGTCTAGTTGACTGGATAGGGCTGGGGGAGAGGTTGGACTGGGTCTTGGAGATGTCTTCCAGCATGGTTGTGATTCGATGAAATGCAGCAAAACTGTTCAGGAGCTGCCATGCAACCAGTTAGTAGTAGTAGTACAGGTTTCTGCATGTAGGTTTCAACATGTGATTTGGGGACATGACATAGTGTAAAGCTAAGCTTTGAACGTTAGCTGAAATGACTTTGTTTTTTTTCCTTCAGTTGCCATTTCTTACAGGAAAAATCAGCTGCCTGTTTCTCCCAAGTTGTTCCAGGCTAGGTTTAGACATTCACCTTCTATTAGCTCCAGAGGCTTTTAAGATGCATTTTGCTGATACAGCTGGCAATTGTGTGCAAATTATATTCACCTTGCCTTGTCAGGAGCTTAGCATGGGTGGTTAGGGCCCATGATACTGAACCCATTACAAATGCATCTTCTGCCTTCCATAGAAATGTTTTAGAAGATCAGAAATGAAAAATTATCAATCCTTCTCACCCAGCTAATTTGAATAATTTCCATTGTTTTCAGCTCATTCTCAAACGTCAATCTCAGAGAAGATATGATCAAAGGAAGAGTCAGAGTGAGTGAGCAGTGGAAGGAGGCTTTATTTCACTGACTGTAAAGAAACAAAAATAAAGATTGAGAAACTATGAATATTTGTTTTAAAACCAAATACAGCTGTTTCCCTTTCTTATTCAAACAAACTGTACAGCCACAATAAAGGAACACTGGATCAAACTCCCTAGGATCCATTACAACCTAAGACCCTAACTATATACAGCAGGCAAGCTTTTAAGAGATGAAGGAAAGCTACCCACAAACACTACAGCTGGAGGAAGGGGCTACATTTTTACCCCAAGATGCTGGGCAACAGGGAGTCACAGTCAGAGCACTTGGTAAAGAATAATTCTCTTTTGCAATGTTTCCAAGTGGTCTCTCTTCCTCTCCGCTCCAGGGGCAGCTGTGCCATGTGAATTTTGTGGGTGTATATACATCCACATAACAAGAGGGGTGAACTGCTGCATTATAATGCTGTCCCCTTATACACGTGGTACTAAAAATGCCTTATGTCAAGTCCAAGGGTGTAGTCCATTTGTCTGCCTCTCAAGGAGCAGAGGCATTCAGTCCTTCCTCCTCTTTTTGCTCTCGTGCTCGTGTTCTTTAGGACGGCTGCTATCTGACGGCCGTTTAGAACCACCATGTTGCTTGGCTTCTTCAAGAAACTTGTCCAAACCAAAGGGATCCTCTTCAAATTGAACCGGTCCATCTCTGCCTCTCCCTCTTGTGTTACGGTCAGAGTTAGTAAACTCTTTTTCTGAAACAAACCTGCAGACAAACAGGTGATACTTAGCTGATAAGCACCCAGGTGCCAATGAAGAGTATTTGTTAACTTGATTTTCTTACCTGTTGGTCTTTATTCGAGCCTCCAGATCATCACCATACATGTCCTTATCCAGATTTTTACTGGGTCTGTAGATGTTTTGGGCCATATCCTTGCCACTTCTCCAAGGCTGGTCATAAACATTATAAATTTCATCCTCTCCTCCAGCAAAGCCACTGTCCATACCCTATGAAGAAGAAAGAACAGCAGTGTAACACAAATCAGTCTGCAAAACTTCTGCTAATTAATTGTAACATCAAGATGCACTGATGAGGTCACAGGTATGCTAAGTGGTATTGTATGATTTACTATCTGTCTGAAATTATTTCAAGCACTTAATTAGAATGAGTTTGGGTCTGGGATTAAGTCCAGAGATCATGACACAGTCATTACAAGCCTCAAGTCAGCCTCATTTTCACTCTTTGAGAGAGTGACAGGAAGGATTACAGGCCATGTAATTATAGAATAATGATTTGTTTCAAGTCTTCCCTGCAAGTACAGCTGTGTAATAGCCAAGTACAACTCTTCAGAAATGTGTTATTATACAGAATTTCTGGAGAACATGATTTAAGCTGGTTGATACAGATCACACAGGCTCATGTAAACTGCAAGCAGAAGTGCCTGCTTGTTCACTTTCAATTCATCAGCTTTCCCTTGGGCCTGCAACTCTTTCACTGGAGATGTGAAAAAGAATGATTGACAAACTGCATGTCTATTCAGGGATTTTATGAAGCCTAATCTAGGTTTTTCATCTCTGAATAGTACAAAGTTCAGGAAAAATAAACATTGCTGTTAACTTTATCTTCAGAAGGATTTTTAACAGAAGCAGTAATGGGAATAGAAACTAGTTACTGGCTTCTCAGAGCACATCTCCCTTATTCAATCAGTATATTTGTACAAAAGAAGAAATTGAGGCCACTGCAGCTTGAAAGCAAAAGGGCTTCTTCCCACTCCCCAGTGAGGAAAAAAAGCACAACAAAAATACTTGAATTCAGTTACACATTCAGAATACTACTTTTCTGTTGAATCACCTATGGATAAAGGAGACCAACAGTTTCCTATCCAATTAACGTGGAGACTTCTTTCAGAGTGTACCCACACCAACCTGAAGAACAGAGTCCTTTTAGTATTCTGGCCATACCCACTGAAGAAGGCTGAGCATGTTCTCATAGAAAGCTACACAGCTGTAGAAAGTGTTTTTACCTTGCTTTGGTTGAATAGCCTCTGGTCATACTGGATTTCATTGGATGGCCTGGGGTTGGGTACCCCTAAGGCAATAACTTCACTGATATCTCTGTTCTCATTTCTCTGCAGCTTTGACCTGAATTAAGAAATAATTTCAAGTCAGTAAATAATATTTGTTGACATACTCAACTGAAAGTTGATCTTGCATTAGTTGCTAAAATTTTCTTCAGAAGCCATACTTTGACTGCTGGCCTTCCTTACTGGGTAACATTTGAGATTTGTCTCCTAGCAAACAAAACATTTGGCAAAGTTATGTTCAGCTGGGCATGACATTTAAAATTGCTTTCCACTATCTGCAATTTACATCAAGTTGACTTGGTCTAAAATGTCATCTCTGTTTTTTTGCAAGAACCACTGTAATTATACCCTGGGAAGGCCAAGCAATCTAATTTGAAGATATTAAAATATTTTAAGCCTCCAGAAACCATTTTGTGCTCAGATATATCACTGGTCTAGGCAAACAAGATACTTCAGCCTTACATGCATAGATCTAAGCTTACTTCAAAAAAAGCAAGCTTCCAAAAACAAAGCCACTAAAGATAATTCTGGTCTCACTGAAGTTACAGGATCCAGGTTTCAACCTTTGCTGTCAAGATGTTAATTAAATGTGAATATACTGAAGTTCTGCTAAAGGAAAACCCACCCTTCCTCCAATAATCTGGAAGATTCTAAATTTATAAGAGAATATTGCAGCGCACTAACACAGTAATATCTTTTTATACCATGAATGAACAGTGCTTCCTACCAGTAAGCATCTTCACAGGGTAAAACTGAGGCACTGACATCAAACAAAAGGAACCCCAGTGAAATAGCTGCTCTGGTGGGGAAGCCAGTGCCAGCAGAGGAATAAAGCAGCGTTTTTGTGACTCACCTTTTGTCAGGGGCTGCCCTGGAAAGATTTCTGTCATGCTGCCTCTCTTTGCGCCGGTCATGTCTGATTTCATCTCTTTCTCTGGCTTCTCCATCCTCTGAGCAAATCAAAGATTGCTCGTTATAGACGATTTTCTGACGTTTGAATTAACTATGCCACAGACGTTGGCACGGTGACTGTTTTACAGAGTCTTTAAACAACTTGAACACATGGCAAACCACAGCTTTTTTATGCCACAGCAATTAACTGCTCTTGACAAGGAGACATCGCCTACAATCATGTTTTCTGAGTTTTCCATCTAGGAATTAATACCCTAAACCACTTAGATATCTTTGTATCATGCATCTAAGTGCTCTTAAGAACATTTCATGACTCAATATCAGAGAACCACTCAGGTTGGAAGGGAGGCTAGTTCAGCCTCCAGTTGAAAGCAGGACCAATGCTTTTTTCCCCCCCTATTGCCAGCAAACATTTCAAACAAATTGAAATAAAGTCCTTCTTTATTTCTTAACTTTTAGCTATTTCTTAACTTGATTTATTTCTACTAAATTCATACTATGTTGCTTAGGGCTTGGCTTATGCAGGTAGGGAAAACCTGCAAGAACAGAGACTGCCAGACTCCCTGGGCATTCTGTTCCACTGCTGCTTGTCCTCATGGTGAACATTTTTCTCCTCACACGTAATCTCCTGCTTCAACCTCTGATCACTGTCCCATTCTTCCACTGCACAGCTTAGTGAAGAGCACTGATGATCTCTGATGGGAAAGCTCCCATCAGCTGCCCCCAAAGCCACACCTTCTTTCGGCAGAACATGCTTCATTCTCTCAGCATCTCCTGACTAGCCAGATACTCTAGACCCCTGACCACTCTCATGGCCCTCCACTGAACTCATGTCACTTTAGTCTTGTCTGTCTTACCTAGGGGCACATTAACTGCACACAATATTCCAGATGCAGTCCAAGAGGTCACCAGTAAATAGTTATTTCTTCACCTGCTAATTACACTTCTGCAGCTGTATTTTAGCTTTTTCCTCACAATACTGCTGCCAGGGAACACTGCTGGCTTATGTTTAGCATAAATTTCCAGGTCGTTTCCAACAGAGTGGCTCTCCAGCTAGCCAGCTCCTTGCCTGATGGGAAGATATTTAGTCCTTCCCATCTGCAGGACTTTTTTATGATCACATCCTCCACTTTTTAGATATATTAACTGCCCTTTAAGTTCAGCTTCTTGATCTTGGAAGTGTCATTTCAATCAAAACATAAGACCACAATAGTCATCAATTAGTTAAGAGGTTTTGGGCCTAGCAACTGGCAGAACTACAGTTCTGCAAGACCAATCAGAACAGTGCATTTACCATCCTTGAAAACTTAACAGATGGATCAGTTCTTGTAAAAGTTGCCACAAGCCTTTAAAAAAAAAACAAACCCAAAACCAAAAGCCAACCAACAAACCCACCCCAAACAAAACAAAACAACCTCCAATCAAACAAAACAAAAAATCCAAAACCACAAAATAAACCAACACCCTCTCAAATTCTTAACAATGTCCTAAATCTGTATACACTGACATACTGCTGTGAGGTTCAAATCCAAATGCAATCAAATCAGCTAGTGAATTAACCAAATTACTAAAGACTTGAAGAACAGATGTCATGCTTAGAAATCAGGTTACTTCTCCAAGCCCACACTTCATGAGAGTGTTAGGATACCCCACAGCATCTTAGTAACAAAGAAGCATACCTTTTTCGACGTGGGTCTTGATCCCTGCCCTTCTCTCCCTGGCCTTCTGAGCCATTTCTCGGAGCTTTTCCTCATGTTTCTCCTTTTCTTTCTGAGCCATCTTCCTCTCCACTTGGGCACGCATCTCTACTGCCTCACGAGCCTGCACACATAAGGTACAGTTAAAAAGACAGAAAGCTGTCTCTGGGCTGCAAACAGCTATTCTGTAAGGGAGTTACCCAGTAAATAGAGCATGAATCAAACTACGAAGGGGCAGGCCAAAGCTAAACAGCCACAGCAGCTAGAGCCTCAAAATAAGACCCAGAATTTCTAATAATTACACCCACACAGAGCCACCGATTCAAAGGTATTGGGGGGGAAGATTTTATGTCTTAAGTTAGCCAAGAAGCAGGACAACTAAAAAAGTTATAACCTATTGATGGAAGGAAATAAACATTCAAAGAAGGTAAAAATCACATGGAATAAAACAGTTTAAACCTGACCTTTCTGTCAGCTATATAGAGAGCCTCAGCAAGCTTGGCAAAGTTTTCATTGATATGAACAGTCTGCAATCCTCTGCCATCTGCAGCCAGACGCTTATCTAATGGAATGGTGTAACCCTATAGTGGAAACAAAGTTGGTTTGTCACAGAAACTAACATTATTTGTAATAACAAACATTATTACATTTGTAAGAGAACAAACATGCACACAAAACTCAGAGGCCATCAAAAATATCTCTTAATGGACCTCCTTCATGCTCGGCTTCAAATTCACACCAGGTAATCCTAAATTTCACTCCCATTCTACGCTGCCCCCAAGTCTGAATTGCAACTTCCCGTTAATGTACTTTCAGTTATAGTTTTTGAATGACAAGGTACACCCTTTGTTTTAGAACTATAGATAATAGTTTCCCCAGCCTCTGAGCTCTTCTACTATTTATGCTTAAAAATTCTTTTCCCTAACCTGTTTTTATACCTGTTTAAGAGCCAATTCAAAATAAGAAGGGGCAAGGCTGCTAGCAAAATAAGAGACAGCAAATATCAACTTTGCTGTCAAAAGCTGAAACCTAAAATTATTTATAGATGGCATTTTAAGATTCTCCAGTAAGCTCTAAAAAAATTTGGCTTTAGTTTTAGCATCTGTAACCTAAAATTTGATCTACTAATTAGCATCAGTCCTACTTATACAGCTGTGTTGGGGTGGGGGAAAAAAAGATTACAAAACCCCAACATCCAAATATGCAGCTTTTCCTTCCTCCTTCTGAAGAGGCTGCCTCATGACAACAGCTTGCTAAGTTTGAGACTGATTAGACCAGACACTGCAGCAAATTTTAAATTCTTCCTTCTCTCTGAGCATAAATTCACTGGCTGATAAAAATCAAACAAACAGAACATACCTACTCAAACAAGCAACAAAAACTGCTGAAGTAACCAGTGATGAAATCTAATCAGTGAAAGAATGAAGCATTACTTCCCATAAACTTGGACTGCAGTATTAAAAAAAATATCTTGGTTCTCTGTAAATTGCCCTTCTCTCTTTTAGTTTAGATGACCTTACTTTTTGAGCTCCACAAACCCTGGTTTCAGAGTCCACATACTGCACTATTATGGGGATTTTATCTAATGCCTTTTTCCCCCTTCTCAAAATGCATTATCTCTGCCATGAAGCAATGTATTCTCAACGAGTTCTACACTCCTGTCAATTTGACAACCCTTATATGTCAGAGAGAAAAACTAAGTTGTACAATCATGTGTTCTCCATGCTGGAAGCAGCCAGTTTACTTAACTCTGGAGATTTAAATCCAGTATTACTCAAACTTAAATCACTCACAGAAGTCTCCCAGCATGGTGCAACATTAGAAAGATAAATTTATGACAACTTAATTACCTTTGCATTTTTCCAGTTTGAAATGCATGGAGGAATCTTCCACTCCTGCTGCTCTTTCACAGTCATCTGGTTTAACAGAAAAAGCAAAGTGATCTTTAGATCTATAGCAAAAGGAAATACTGTTTTCTTCCTCAAATGCAGCTACAAAACTACTGAAATCAATTACAGCACAAAGTTCAGGACATTGCTACAAAACCCCCAATGCTCCTAGCAGCAGTAAGATGCTAATTTCTGCATTGTACCTTTGGCAACAATGAATAAAGTCATAACAGTTTTTCAACCATGCTCTTAACTTTCTCCACATAGGCTGGAACTCACTCATTAGAAGTGCTAACTTTTGCACTTCTAATGGCAATTCGACTTGTAGGAAACTGATGAACACACATCTCTCAGGAGGAACTAATCTTTAATGAAAGAAATTAGTGTTGATAAGGATTAGCTTGTAGCGTTGTCCAAAAGCAGCGTCAGTGTACCAAGGCTGAAGCCTCAGTCAACTCACCCCTGTCAGGAACAAATCCAGCAATGCAGCCCTGCATATTATGTATGAGAAATGCACTCAACCTTTGCCAAGGTACATGGGAAGAGAGCTGCTTTCAGAACTGCTCAAACGAATGACTGCCCTGTGCACCGAGATTAGCACTTAACATCACATCAGAAAAACAGTACCAAGGTAGAGAGAAATGAACTACATTTGTGAACACAACCAGAATTTAAAACTGAGAACAGCTATGGCACTTCATACCTTCCTACTAGGAGAGTGCATTACAGGTGCTGGAGGAGAAGGTGGTCCCCGTGGAATCTTCTTATTAATTCTGAATAATGAAGAAAACATTTACAATCAACATATTGAATGAAAATACACTTCAGAATCTGCCATGAACAAATTTGGTATAGTTACTTGAATCTTGGAGGCTCCATAGGATCCTTCTGCATTTCCACCATCCGAATAACTCTCTGTTTTGCTCCAGAGTTGAAGGCAACACCTTGCTGAGACGGTGTGTACCTGAATAAAACAAAGTGTTCAGTTCTCTGCACAGAACTACTTTATTCCCTGCCCACCACCATTTTCACTCAGTTCACCGCCCTAGCTGCGTTCTCGTTTTAAGCACACCAGTTTAAGACTTTTCCACTGTGAACGGGAGTGGGTAACTGCACAGAGGATGCTGGACTGAATGCAGAGAATCAATTACACATGACAGAATGTGTCTCCCTGGGGCTACATTCCCCAACTTCAGCCTAGAGCGTGAAGTGGAAGAAACTAGTATAGGTACACAGAAGATGGCACAATGCTCTTTACCTACATGTGAATCCCATGTGAGTACTTACCAGTTACTTAAGTACTTTTTCCACATACCTTTCTATGATTCTTTTTCATAATTCACCTGGGGCCAAGCCTAACCCTACCATGTAATTTTTCTCTTTGTGGAGAATCATCATAAACGAGTTTCAGCCTCGTAGTAATTCCGTTTCCAACTGCACATGTTATATCAGAGATTAACTTTGTTACATGCCTTGTCTTGGTTTGAAGTGTCAAGAACAGACTGCTTTCAGGGCAGCAACTGTTGACCACATTTCAACTTAGGTTCTCATTAGTGAGTTAATTCAAAATACAAAAGCCAGTTTTGTATTACTTCCAGAAAAACAGAATTCAAGGGGAATTTGTTGGCAGAAATTCAAGGAATATCCCAATTTTAAGCAATTTTAAATACATAAGAACACCTTACACACCCCCCAGCACTACATACCGAATGTACTGTGCAGGAGCTAGTTTGTCAGCTGCTCGCACTGGCATGGCTGCTGCAACTTTTTGGGAGACTGATTTCTCCAAGGCTGCTCTTGTCTTCTCTGTTATCTGAAGACAAAAATACCACAGTATGCATCTTGCCACGTATGCAAGACATACAATATACTACTAATAACTAGGCACATCAGTGCATGTAATACCTCTCTAATTGCCTCCTCATCTGGTCTTTGCAGTTCAGGATCATCCACATTCATGACCTCTTTTGGCACAAGGTCTGTGTATTTGCTGTAAATAACCTGGAAAACATTGTATTTATTAGTGCTGGTGAATAGGAATAAAGGTGTGTATGTCAAAGGGGCATTTTCAGGCCTGGGTTATACTGTAGGTACTAATTAAAACTAGCATACAACTCTAAATACTTTACAATTACATACTTGTCAATGACTCCCACAGAACAAGAGTATAATCAGGACACCATTTTACAAATGGAATAACTGAAGAAAATAACGGAATTTGATTAATCACTCTCAGAGCTGAAATTGGGCATCAGTTTCTTGCACCCCTATTATTTTCTTTTTTTCAGGTTCCCCAGATGAGATAAAAAACCCCAAACAAACAAAAAAAACCCACATCTGTACTTCTGTTTTCAAGGATTACTTAAGAATTTGACACAAGACTTTTTCAGCAGCTAGATTTGTAAAATTTCATTATGTTTGCTATTTTCTTGAGGTAATAAATGCTTCAAAAATCTGTTCTTGACAATCTCCTTTATACAGGTACTTCTGTTTTCATACAATTGCAGCTAACTCTTAGAAGCTGTAATTTATATATACTTGAAGAGCAGCATTAGATGTCTACAGCAAAAAAAAATTGTATTAATGCTTCACATTTGTCCAGCAAAATAACATCAGAAACTCTTGGTTCAAAAGGTTAAAAGTCATTGCAACTGTTGTTTCAAGCTCATTCTAAGTGTGTCCCCAACTATGACACTGACCTCTAGCCTCAGCACTAATTTATCATAAAAGAGCCATTTACTGCTTCTAACCCTTCACTCTAAAGTTTCAATCCTTTGAATTAGCATCAGTAATATCATAGCTTTTCAGATGCTGAGTAAGAAGAGCAGTGTTCCTCTAAGGTAATTAAATCCAAGTGTCTTGCTGCACAAAGAACAATGTATGCTGAAAGAGCTCAGTGTATCCCAGAAGACAAAAAAGGAAATAAAAAAGGTCTAAGACATGTTCTAAGATCTAAAATACAATGAGGTACAAATGAGATGCATGAACTATTTAAACTCTGAACTACTGCAGAGAAATGGTAAGCTGCATTAATATGGAAGGAGTCCATAATACAGATTAAAGGAACCTGAAAAATACAAAAATTTCTGTCCATCAAAAACTTGATACAGTTGCACATTCTAACTGAAGCTGTTTTTTGAGTGGATAAAGACAGGCAGATAAAGATGTTGCACTGTTGTTTTTCTAAGTATTTACTTTGTTTTCAGTGATGTTGAGATACTTTATTAACCTAAGATAAAGAGAAGACCTAGGTTGTTTGATATTGCAGTATGCCCTCCACTAGCATTTTTCATCTACAAAACTTCAAATGAAGCATCAGGCTCTGTTTCAGGTATTTCATTTTAACTGCTACTGACTCCTCCTAGGCAGAAAAAAACTCTCAACTTTTGGTTCAGCTATATGATTCCCTCTCACGCTGGGGCAGCCTCCACAGGCAGCAATCAGCAATCTGCATGCCATCAGAAAAAGAACCATCTTACCTAAGTAGTTGTGCAAGATATTGTAACTTATGGCAGGATTTAGACACCAATCATGTAACAGGCACAAGTATCTTGACAGAAAAGTCTTAATTTGTAACACGATTGGATAGGGCAGGGTGGTAGGTTGGACTGGATGATCTTGGAGGTCTCTTCCAACCTGGTTGATTCTATGATTCTATACATCCAGAGCAGCCCTGTACAGCATTCATCAATTCTGTGTGTAATGCAAGAAGCTATCATCAAGCATTGCAGAATTAATTCCTTCCTTGTCAAAGATTTTTTTTTATATGAAGCATCAAACATTTTAGAAGTCATTGCAATTACCTGGTTGTAAGCCTGGCACATACACCAGAGTTAAAACTAAGAAATAAGCTCTCAAATCAAGCTCTATCACTACAGGCAAATAGACTGAGTAAAGAACACTTCTGATTATTGAAGTTACACTCCTGTTCTCTTGACATGTTCCATCACTAGTGACAGGAATTTCTTCAACAACTGACCTACTCTCTCCTGTAAATCACGGAAACGAATGGCAGGGGTTGGAAGGGACCTCTGGAAATCACCTAGTCCAACCTTGCCTGCTAAAGCTGGTGCACCCAAAGCAGGTTGCTCAGAAACATATCCAGGCAGACACCTCTCTGGGTAGCCTGTTACAGTGCTCTGTCATCCTCAAGGTAAAGAAGTGTTTCCTTACGTTTGGTGGAACAAAAAATGTTGCGTTTCAGTTTGTTTCCATTCCCCCTTCTATCACTGGGCACCACTGCAAAGAGTTTGGCACCATTCTCTTGACATCCACTCTTTAAATATTTACATGCATTTATAAGATACTCTCTCAGTCTTCAGACAGGCTAAAGAGCCCCAGCTCTGTCAGTCTCTCCTTCTGAGAGAGGTACTCCAGCCCCTTATCTTCATGGCACTTTATTGGACTCCTTCCAGTAGTTCCCAATTTCTCTTTTGTTGGGGAGTCCAGAACTGGACACAGCACTCCAGATGTGGCCTCAATATTGTAGAGGGGTAGGAGAACCTTCCTCCCAAATGTCTCAATTGAATGCACAATCTTGAGGAAAAAAAAGTAAGATTTGTAGGTCTTTTTCAGTCCTGTAACATCAATGCCACAAAGCCTTGGGCCACCAAGAAGAAATCCAATTCATGCACAGAAAAATCATATTTGCCAAAAAAAAAGCCCAAAACCAAAAAACCCTTAACAGTTCCATTTCTTGATTTCACCCATTCTTGCATCTTAATAAAAACACAGGAAGCCATTTTATGTCCTTACATTCCTAGTAAGGGGACACAGTATGAGTCTTACCAAAATGCACCAATTACTGATGCATTATTTTAGACTGGGTTTTAGTAATGCAAGTAGAGAATGTTGGAAGAACCTAAAGCAGCACAAGAGGCAAGCAATCCTCCAGCTAATGCTGAAATTCTTCATCTGGACAACCAGACAGAACTCCATCCTTAAATCCATGAAGTCCCACATCCGGGTTCATGCCTAGCTCCAAAGAGGAGGCTTGTCAGACTATTTATGTCAGCATTTTTCAATGAAAATTATCTGAATCAACTATGTTTTTAAATATGTAAGAGAACAGATGCAAGAGATGAAGCAGCGCAACAGCAGAAAGTGCTGACAAGCTGTTCAGTTATAGGGTCTAGGTGATGGAACTGCTGCCTCTATGAGAAAGCAGAACACTAAATTCAACTTAAAAATAATCCATGAACTGTAGCAAGAGCAGAATTTTCTTAACTCAGACCAAACCAGCAGCTCACAGAATAGGGTGAGAAACTCAGTGTCGATTCTGACATGCTGCCAAGTAAGCATTTCTCTTAGCTCAAAGTATTAAGAGTGGAAAAAAAAATCAATTAATACTGCAGCTCTCAGGATAATGAAGCTTCTGCATGTAATCCTACTGACACTGCACTGTCAGAAGTTCTCTCTAACAGAAAATATCCCACATTATTCAAGACATATCACTTAAGAACTGCTTCTTACATCACCTCTGCCAATACTTTCTCCTGCAAAACAGATCAAGCAATAGTAGTTCGGCTACTTCCAGTGAAATAGAGCCAAGTATCTATTTTTTTTCCCAATTTTTACTCCCCCTTGAATGACAATATTTCATCTTTACTCTCAACATTTATACCCAGCTGAATGCAATCAGAATCGAGATGACCAAGAAGGCAGATCTTAGGATTAGAACACCGTAATTCCAGTTCTAGAGTCTAGCTTTGAAAAGCCAGGTATTTCTTCTATCCTGGTAGGCACGGCTACAAAATTAAGAGTAATACTGCCTCAATATAGATGCTATATGGAAAGTTAATGAATGCTGATACAGATCTCCATGGATCAAACAGTAAAACATTGTCAAATGTGAATAGCTTAGATTTAACTTCATCTGCTCTACTATTTTCCTAACTGAACCAAACAAGGCACAGAAAAAGATCAGTCATTTTCACATAAAGCCTACTATCATTTCTAGCTCTTTTTCAAATATACCTAGATCCCAGTCTGAACAGAAGGTAAATCTTGTCCTGCAGGTAAGTAAAGACATATTTGACTAGTTGCAAAATTGAGGGTTTAACTACACTTTTTTGGATTTGCCCTGCAGCTTCCCCAAAAATCACTATTTTTACTTTGCCACTAACCTGCTCCATTTTTTTAATGCTCTGGGATAAACCAAATTTCTTTTTAGTACCAATTATTTGGTATCAAGTATCAAATATTTAGCCACGAAAGCCTGTAATATTTTACCACCACCCTCTGAACAAATAATTCAAGGGACTACGCAAAGCCTGACAGAAGCCCAATGCAAATCCCCTCAGTAAAAATGTTCCCACTGCTGTTGTTTGTTTAGTCTCACTGCTTTTACCAGGAGAGCATGGAGACCGAGTTGAACTCACTTCTTTTCAAAGACACTGCAGTAACTTAAGATGCATTGGCTGAGAACATGATAGATGTGACAACTTCCTTGACACTTGATAGAATGGTAATTAAATATAAAATCCTATAGGTATTATCTTAACTTTGGCAAGTGCAGGAACAACTTCAAACAGCAATAAAAATACTACCTGTTTAAACAAAGAAAGCTCCCCTGATTTTCTTGGAATGCTCACTCACTCTATTTATTTGTCTTAAATGTAAAGCTTCATTTTTTGCTTTTCTATTTAGATAAGATTTCCCCCTTCCTCATTTCAGTAAGGCATGGCACACTGCATACCCAGAAGCCTTCAAGGCATCCTAAACTCAAGCAGAAGTCAACTCACTTTGAAAACTCTGTTTCTCTAAACTGGAACACCTTCTGTAGTTAACCCTCTTTTTTTTGGTTTTCTTGTGTTACTCTGTTCTGTGCAGAAGATGCTTGGTATAAAAAGGAGCTGGTCATGGCTCAGTAGTTTTCCAGCCTCCTACTTAAAATAAATAATGTTTTAATGTAGTCCACTGTGTCATATTTTGACAGGCACACATAAATATTCCTTGAAGCGGACTTAGGCAGACCCAAGTCCCCAGTCTTCTCAATTTCAGTCAAGACATCAAGACACAGTATTGCCTCTTTGCTTTTAGAAAGGCTGCTGCATGCAGGAAATTGAAGTTGGTTCCCATTAAAGTCAGTGAGAATCTGCCAGCGCTGAACTTAGCACAAAAAATTTGACTTGTAACTACTGGCAATACTTTCTGCAGCAACTAGAAGAGCACCTAACAGCACTGAAAACAGCCAGAAGCATCAAATGTTAAAGTAAGCATGATACAAGGTGTAATGTTCTGAAAGCTGAACTGTATTTTCTGTCTTTTGGCCCTCTCTACACACTGAAAGAAGGCCCTTGCCTGTCATCACATCTGTTTTCAGTTTCTTGCCTTCACTGGAAAACTCTCTAGGGAAAGCTGCTAAGATATCAACTAAGTTTTGTGTACCAACTCTCATCATTCCTGCCTTACTTTTTAATTATGTAACAAGAAGATCACAGAGTGATCCCAGTCAAAATTCTTTTGTCTGACATGGTTTCAGTTCCTCAAGCTTGAGAAAACAGTACACAATCCACCTCGCTAATGCCAGCAATGGATTTAAGTATACACAATATGCACATACAGCTTCTCCATGTACACATGCCAGTCTACACTTCTGAAGAAACATTACCTTGTCTTTCGACTGTCCTTGTCGAGCAATTGCATCGTATTTTATTTTTCCCTCTGCATCCACCTGAACAGCCAAAGCATTGGACATTTTCTTCTTCCGGCCCATATCCAAAGGGTACTGGGCCACATGAATTTCTGGGAAAGCTCCCCCATCTCCAAAATCCTAGACAAAAGAAAAAATAGTTAATGACTGAAACACATACACAAAAAATATTCTTCTCAGAGTGGGGAATGAATATAAAAGTGAATCGATTAAAAAAAACAAAACACCAAAAAAAACCCCAAAACATTGCCAGAACACTCCAGTAGTTTTATTTCAGCTGCTGAATAACAGACTATAGAACTTACACTTAGTAAAGGACACAGACTTCTTGCAGTACTTATTCCCTGCACAAAACAACAGTTTGCATCATGTGACTAGAATGCACAGGCACTACAATCCTACTGACAGTACATGCCTAACTATTCAATTCACATTCAAGTTATGTATTAGAATTTTAAAAGCTTGCTTTCTGTAATAAAGCAACTGTGGATATACTGAAATTACCAAACTGGCATTTCTGGATTAAAAGTATTACTGGCTATTTGTTGTTTTTCACACCATGAAGAAGTTAAAAATGTCTTCCACTAGTTCCAGAACCTGCAGCTCATAGCTTTACAATCGTATCCCACCTCCTTACTCTGACGTATGGATACACAGCAAAGTGGGCCAGCATCCAACAGCCCAGCAGTCTTAGGTTTCCTTCCTCTCTCATTCAGTGTGTTGCTGTAGAAGCAATTACTGAACAGGTAACAAAAACTTCTTAAAGCAGGCCATCTGACACAGCAACGCCAAGCAGTCACAAAGATCTGATACTATTCATAAACCAACTCTAGACTACATTTTCAAAAGCAATTCTTCAGAGAAAACCTCTGCTTAAAGCAGCATGAGCATCACCTCCTCCCTCTGCTACAACGACACTGCTCATGTGCAGTCTGACAATAAACCAGACATACCTCTCTCCATGTTCACCATGCGACCAATTAGTTAAGACCACTGCAACAGAATGTGGTATGAGTCTGGAATGAATGAATACAGTGCTTTCAAAGAATATACCTATGCCACCTTTAAGCTCTCACTGAAATACAGCTTCAGTTATTATAAGTCTTTCACTGGCTGTCCTACATTCAACATTTAGTTACAGAATGAAAGTTGAGGTATTAGCCAAAACAAGTCAGTCATTTCTCAAGACAGAATAAGGATTAAAATATTCACTTCAGTAATCACTGGTGTAGCAAGGGAACTCTACACCGAGTACATGAAGGTACAATTTTTAACACCATATACTTTGCTAAATGCTGAACCTACATAAATATGTTTTATTTTGGAGAATGAGTGGAGCTATGTGAAATTACCTTACCCAGCAGTGATGGATCACCATGGCACAATGCTGGCTCCATCTTTACGAAACAGACTCAAATAAATAGGGGCAAGGCTGTTAATAGCTCAGGGTATTTGGGAACAATGCAGAATCATACATGAAATACTGTATCAAAACCAAAATAGCATGTCTTGTCCTGAGAGCACTGGCTTGTGACTCTTCAGGTCTCAGATATTACTGGCAAACAACATCTTAAAATCCACAAGGTCCTGCCTCGCAGTCAGAAAACACACTAAAATAGTTTTTTAATCAGAGCTGTAGTCTGTATTTTCCCTCCTACCTTTTAACACTTCCAGTCAAAATTAAGTTAAACTGGCAAGGATTAATGCTGAACATTGCCCAAAACTCTTTTGCCATACTTAATCAATGAGTATCTGACAATTTTTTAAGTTTCCTTCCAATCTTCTGTTCCAACAGCAGCTATGTGTTATGTTAAGAACAGAATATAGGAGCACTCTCTTTTCTGATTATACTCACCTTCACTCATTCCAGATGAACCCTGGAGTGAATATTTGATAAATGACAATGAAACAATATAGATGTCTTTCTCAGAGGATCCCTGCATTCACATACTGTAAACTGGAAGCACCACAGATCTATTTCCATATTAACAACACAATCTTTGAAGGTAAGAATCCTAGTAACATCCTTTTTGCTTAAAATATTTTGTGACAATCCAGTAAACTACAACAACTTTCCCCAATCCAAGAACACATGAAACAGTTTAGATGGAAATAATACATGTCATACAGTTTCACGCACTTCCAAGCTATGCTCAAGATGCTTAGAGTTTATTTCTGCTCCTGAAAACATACTCTTTTTTTTCTGATTAGCAAACACACTACTACAGTGTGAATTTAAATACCTACCTCTAGTGCCCGTGGTATCCATCCTTTCCGGTACCCGTAAGGGGGAGGTTCCCTCCGTGAAGAGACTAGAGCAGTCTGCCTTGATCTTTGAGCTCTTGCTCTTTCTTCTAGTTCTAGCTGGTCTTGGGACAGCTGAGTTGGAGCTGGCAAAAAACTGCCCACGCACAGACAGACAGGAAGGAAAAAAAGCAATCACATAAAAATTAATTATCACAAATTCACTTGGTAACACTCAACTACAGTCTCCTACTACATTATTACTTTCTCTGCATTCACTTTACAGATGAAGAAAACTGAAGAAACCTGAGTACTGCAAACATAAACCTTCTGAAATATTAAGCACAAAAGAAACGTGTGCTGGCTCAGCATTCTGGAAGGTTCCTAGGTAAATTCATCCACATTTACATCAGCTCTGAGCAACAGTGTGACAGTGCCCATCAACCAAGAGGAACATAATATACGATTGTGTATTATTTCCTCCACTAAGGAGTGGAAAAATAAAGTATGCCCCTAGTGCCAGCAAGTCGCCCTTGTTTTCCCATATGGCAAATACCTACAAGACGTATGTCAGCAACCACCCCTCTTAACACCAATCACCTCCCGGCCAAAGTTAAGAAGTCAAACCTCGATTTCTCGACTTCCCATTTTCCAGCCGGTCTAGATGACAGAGTTTTTACGCGTTTATTAACGAGGCGTCCACCTTCGCAAACGCCTGCACCCTGGGACGGCCACTGAAGTGGCTCTCCTGAACCTTGCGAGAGCCGCAGCAGCTCGTCACAAAAAACCTCTCGCCCTCATCCACAGCAAGGAAACCTCGAACCCCACGGATCCCATCACCTCCGGCCGGAGCGGAGAAGCTCTTTTTTCGCGGAGAACACACGCGAAGGAAACAAAGCCCGGAAGAAGCGGCAGTCCCGAACGCTGGCTCCCACCAAACCCTGGCAAAAGCGAGGCCAGGCGGCTGCGCCGCACCCGGCTCGGCCCAATCCTTGCGGCCCTTCCTCAGACCGAGGCCTGGCCTATCATCGGGCCGGCGGCCCCACTATCCAGGAGGGACCCTACGCCCCCCAAGTGCGGTGTTTCTCGTCAGCCAGAACCTCGCAGAGCAGCTGGGAAGCTGCGTACAGACGCAGGAGAAAAGCCACCCAAACCAGGCCGGGAACTACGAGCCAGACCTACCTGGTGAGCGCCATCTTGCCGCCTGCGCCGCCGCCTCCGGAGCCAGGCCGCCGCAGCGGGCGGGGGAAGGGCGGCGTGAGGGCAGCCGCGCATGCGCCGAGCCCGCCGAGCGCCGCTGGGGCGGGCGGCAGGGCAGCGGTGGCGTCGTTCTTCCGCCTCCGCGGCGCTGAGCGCCCTTAGGCCCCTGCTTGCTTTGCGGCGTATGGGGCTGCGGAGGGGACTCCGCCCGGACAGGCTGGCCGCGGCACTACGGCTATCCGCGGGCCGCGTAGTCGGATGGCCTCGGGCCCGGATCTGCCGTCTGCTGGCTGCACGCTAACGAACCCTCCTCAGCCAACGTACTGTGTTTGGCCCGCTTGGACGTCTGCCTCGGGAATTGCTGGCCTCTTGGCCAGAGGAAATGAACCCCGGGGAAGGGGCCCAATCCTAAGGTCACCGTACAAGAAGAGCAAGAGCAATACTGATCCTTTAGTAGGTGCAGATGTTCAGTACTTTTATCAGTGACCTTGATGGGCAGACTGAGAGCTCGCTCACTAAGTTAGCAGATGGCACCGTGTTAGGCGGGAATGTTGATCTGTTGGAGGCGGGGGAAGGCTCTTCACAAGGATCTAGACAGGCTGAATCAATGTGCTGAGGCCAATCATGGGCTTCAAGCGAGTGCTGGGTCCTGTAGTTTGATCACAACAATGCCATACAACACTGCAGGCTTGAGGCTGAGTGGCTGGGAAGTTGCCTGGCAGAAAGGGACCTGGGAATGTCAGTAGTGGAGCCACCTTGGTCAGGTGGCCAAGATGGCCAAAAACATCCTGGCCTGCATCAGGAATAGTGTGGCTAGCAGGACTAGAGAGGTGATTATTCTACTGTACTTAGCAGAGGTAAAGCCATGCTTTGAGTACTGCATTTGGTTTTGAGCGCCGCAGTCTAAGAGAGATATTGAGGTAATGGAGCAGGTCCAGAGAAGGGCAACAAAGGTGGTGAAAGGTCTTGAGAATAAAGTCTTAAGAGAAGCAGCTGAGAGAGCTGGCGTTACTTAACAATAGAAATAGAGGGCGAGGAAAGGCCTTACCCCTGTACAGCTACAAGAAGGGAGGTTGTAGGGAGGTGTTAGCCTCTTCTCACAAGATCCAAGTGACAGGACAAGAAGAAATTGCATGTTATGTCACAGTAGGTTTAGTTTAGACATTAGAGGAATATTATATACTGAAAGGGCTGTCAAAGACTGGAACAGGTGGCTTGCAGAAGATGTTGAATTGTTTGGACTGTTTTAAAAGCTCAAGGATATGGTGTAGTAGTGGTCCTTGCAGAGCTAGATAGTGGTTAGACTTGATGATCTTGAAGGTCTTTCCATACCATAGTGATTCTGTGATGATGTGGAAAAAAAAGAAAGAAGGGAGCACTGCACAACATCCCTCTCCTCCTTGTTTTGTTTTTTCTCTTTTTTTCTTTCCAGACATTCTGTCTATTCAGATAGTTTGTAATGAGTTCAGTAGCTTTGCACAGAAATAAAACTGAAGGTGTCCATGCAAAAAGTAGAGAATACAAAGCAAATTAATTAGAAGAAAACTTCTTATTCTCCTATCTGCTACGTAGATATCCAATATGTAGAACTGAGACATGAGAGAGAAGTGGAGAATAGTGATTGACAGTGGTGTACAAGTATAATTTAATACAAAACCTTACCTATTAAGTTCCAGGAGTTGTACTGGCTGTTTAATGGGCCTCCATGTGTTATGTAGAGTTGTTTTTTTTCAATTGAGCCAACAGTTACACTCTTTAGAACAGAGTTGAAGTGTCGACTAGCAAAAAGTACTTCTTGGGGAGTTGAAGTAGATGGGAACTAGGTGGAGCTCTGCATGGGTAAATTGCTATTTGTGTGGAAGGAGCAATATGTGGTAACCATGTATAACCAGAGGAATTTAGTTTGTAACTGCAGTTGTTATATTAGTATCTACTGAATCAAAGAGAGAAGACTCCCATTGTGCTAGGCATAGTTCATCTAGAAAAGAAATAAGCTGGCCAGAGAAGAGAAGAATGATTAAGAAACATACATAGTCTTTATTATCAATAAAAATATCATAGCATTAGAAGCAAGGCTTTCTTTCAGTCTTCTAGTCATTTTCAGAGAATCAACCAGGTTGGAAGAGATCTCCAAGATCATCCAGACCGAGGAGGGTGATGGCAGTGTGCAAGTGGGAGAACTATGTGCTCTCATGTTGACAGCAAAAAATGGGGCAGAAACCATATATACTGATTCCTATTCCACATTCAAAGGTGCCACTGAGTGGATTTGTCAATGGGAAACAAATCAGTGGAAGGTTTCAAACACTAAAGGGTGGAGGACTACTGATTGGCAAAGATTATTGGAGATAAGCTGATCCAGACCCCTTAAAGTGGGTTGGGTAAAAGGGCATTCCAAAAAGCAAACACTTGCTTCAATCTGGAATGAACAGCAGGATTACCTGGTGAAAATCGATGTGGTGAGTGATGAGAAAAATGACTGGCAACAATTAGCTAAGTGGTTGCACATCAAAAGAGGTCATTCAGGAAAATCGGATCTTTATTACAAATGCAGGTCCAGAGGATGTCCAGTTTCCATGACAACCTGTGAGACAGTTATCTCAGCCTGTCCACAATGTGAAATTAGGCTTGAAGCCAGTCATCCTAATTTGGCTCTGGCCCAATGTATCAGACAAGACAAAAACACTATGGAATACAGGGAAAATTGATTATGCTGGTCCTCTCAGACCAAGGTGCATGCTGGTGGGAGTGGGAATGGTTTCAGGTTTAGCGATGGCCACAGCCACCAGTACTGCCACAGGAGCCCAAACCACTGAGGCTCTGAAACAACAGTTCAGCATTCTACCAATGCCTGAGTGTGTCCAGAATGACAGCAGATCACACTTCACTGCAATGTCAGTGCAACACTGGGCTAGAGGTGAGGGAGTTAAATGAGTATTTCATACTCCGTATTACCCCCAGGCTAATGGTATTGTAGAGAGGATGAATGACCTTATTAAGAAACATGCCAGTGTCTCAAAAGGCAGTTGGGACAAACATCTACTTTACAGTTTTCACTGTGAACAACATGTGGGGAAACTATGGCAGTCCCAAAATTAAGGCATTTTGTCCTAGTGAACCAGTGAGGGATACTAACCACATGCCAGGTGGGCCAAAACACAAATCTCTGTGCTTGCTGACACAGCTGCAAGTGGGTCAACCGGTTCTGGTAAAAATTGCCTTCAACTGGAATCATGCCTTTGACCCTGGCTAAGCCAAGAGGGTTGTATGCCTAGGAGGCCATTATTTGTATAGCTGACCCTGAAAATGACCTGGTACACCTTCCATTACCTATGCCTTCTGCTTCTCAGGATATTTTGATTAAAGAATTAGCACTGTGCAACACCTGAAGATGTGCAGTATCTGGGTGAGAACTGGCTGGCGTTTCAAAAAGCAAAGGATCAACAATGCCTAAGGGTGTTTCTGAGGAAGTCACAGAGGAAGAGACACTTGGACTTACAGTAGTTAACCCCTTTTGTCAGCTTGGAAACAATATGGAATTGCTGTTCATAGAATGTGTGGGTTTCAAAATGAATAGCAAGATGTTCAGTTATACTGAGGGGAGAGTCAGACAGCATGATCTAGATTACATTGAAGTAGAATTGATGTAAACAAGATGTGTTTTAATACCACATTGTGTAAACTTCTATATTTGGAACTAAGAAATGGGGAGATTAAGTACAGACTGTCCTGAGAAACAGTGATTCTGAAAAGGGTTCAGGAGGATTGAGGGAGAAGCAGTTCAGCATGAATTTCTTGTGCTAGGAAGTAAGGTTTTGTCCATAGGGATGTAGAAGTAGGGACATGGTGAACTCTGCAGGGACTCTGAGTTGTCTTGGTGTTCAAGTTTTGAAAACAGTGGTGGGAGGTCGAAGAGGGTTAGGAGAAAACAAAGACAATACAAGGGTAGTGTTAACTGGAAGTTGGGGAGGGAATACAGTAAGTAAACTTTGTGTTGAAGTTTTAAGAGGTAAATGTTACCTTGCCAGATTAGAATGAGGTGAACTCCATTTATCTGTGCTTATGGTCAATTCAATTAGAAGGAGAAATGATCTTAGCAACTAAATGAAGACATTTCCTATGTTTTGCTCATTATTAAAAGACTGGGAAGAGATTTGACCTTTCTGTATGTGCACCTGTACAAGTCAGAAAGGCAAGGTCTGAAGGTACTATTTAACCTCACAGAGGAAGTCAAAACAAAAATCAGTGACTGGAAGGAGAAATTAGGGAAATTTAAAAGAGGAATTACACATAAATATTTAACAATGAGAGTAATTAACATTTGGAAAACTGTGGGAGGTTGTTACTGTTCAATTGCTTATTTTCTAATCAAAGCTGAAATCTTGTGGGAACAGTTTCATTATTGCAAGATCTGCTTTGGGCAAGCCTGAGCACCCAGGGCCCATACAGGAATAGCCAGGTTAAACTTACATCCCACAATATCTATCAGATAAGAAAAGCTAAGTATTCTCTTCTGAATTGATCATCTCTGCGTGTCCTCAGGTGTCTCCTAGTTCTGGACATTTTCTGAACCAGACCTGGTAATGGGTCAAAGATACCAGGTCTGACAGAGCTCTGATAAAAATAATTACTAGGCAAGGAATGGCTCTATCATCCTCAAGTACATTTTCCCCAAATCTGTGTCTAAGAAAAAAGAATTTATTCCTTTTTTTCTTTTACCATGATACTTTTTGCTTAACATTTCTGAACAATAATGCTATCAGATTTGAACATACATCTCTTTTCACAAAACAATCATGCCAGAATTATCTTCTGTACAGTGAATAAGGGTTCAGGCTCTAAGGAGGATTTAATGCTTGGCATGGCTGTCATCAGGGACATTTGTGGCTTGATGCGAATGCCATAACTGGTTTTGAGAACACAGTTATGATGCATTCCAAGGAGCCTCTTGGGGTAGAGTTAGGCTGTTGAATCCTCTGCAGCCTTTTTTTGTTTTGTTTTTTTAATCTGCTTCAGCACTTTTCACATTTGCAAATGCAGAATTAAATGGTTCATGAAACATCTTGTAGCAAATGAAGATGACAATCCAAAGTAATGGAATAAGCTGTTGTTAATATCAGATATCTGTATGCCTGCACATTGTAGGACAAAAAATATCAAAATAAATGACACTTCTTAACTCAAGGGATAAATTATGACACAGGTAAGATGCTGAACAGTGAAAAAGAAGAGATTTACCTAGATGGGAAGGTTCAGCTGCATCAGCAACCCTCACATTTCACATTCCCTTAAGGATTACAGGCAGCGTTCAGAAGGAATAATTCTAACTGAGGGAAAAAGATCAGAAGGTTTATTAGTGCCTTTGTAAAAATCTTTAACTTCTCTAAGCCATGTCTATATTCTCTGGAATGACTGTAATGGAGGATGGTTTAATTTCTGTTATTTGTTGTACTTCATAAATAAGTAAACTTCCTCAGATAAGCAAAAATGATCTCACGCTTCTGTAACCTTCCAGACTCCACGTGTTTTGCAAACATTTTGGAAACATCCCACTCCTGGATGCTAAACATCTTTTCACACAGTATATAGTGGCCCACGGACACTTCCCAGTAATCTGCAAGAAGTGGAGGTTCGTCACCAACAGCTTCAGCAGGCAAAGTAAAGGAGAATTTTTTTGCTAACCAAAATTAGAGGAGTGAGGTATGGAGGTGGGCTGCAATTGACTAAACTGCTGTTGAGCAACAAGGTTGTGCAACTGCCTTGAAGGAACAAAACAACAGTAGAAGTGGATTTTCCAGCTCATCTAAAGCACAGCTTTCCAAGCAGCACATCACTTTCTACTGTCACATTCAGACATTGGTCACGCCTAACTTGAAGGGACTGACTGACTTAGGGTAATGGGCATGTTTCTTTTGAGAGATGTCATATCCAAGTATTGGCTTTGTACAGTATGATTGGTAAAAGGATCCTATTCTAAAATTTGATGGCTCCCAGACTCAGCTCTGAGGTTTCTATTGCTGACATAAAGTCAAACCCTGTCAATCTCCATTTAAAGCTGGACTGAGCATGTAGGTGCATTTGGCCTAGAAAGATACCTGTGGGAGTGTTTTAAACTACCTTTGGAATTAGCTTCAGGTTTTGCTTCCTGTCTTCTATGTTGACTTGTGCATATGTCAACACTTACACTCAGGCATTTGCAGTATTTCTTCTAGTGACCTGAACTAACCAGAAGAGAATCAGAAAATATTTCATATGTACAGATCTCTAGCAGCAAAGATCCCAGCAGCTAGATCTCCAACATGTATGAATTGGCATTGCTACAGCGAGTTTTAGAGCTGAACTTGTTTATAGTTGCAGAAGATGGATCTGCCTCAATATTTGTGTTGCTGAACATCCACAGAATGGCAAGACACATCAGAAGAGTGAAGAAGAACCTGCCGGGTCAAGCTGTTTTTCCCACTGCACTGGTATCAACTTCTCTCCATACCTTTTTGTGTCTCATTGTTAAACTGGTTCTCTGGGTCCACGAAATCACAGGCCCACCTGCTTTCTGGGACTGTTTGATCTCTTTCCCGGTGCTTCCTCTCCTACAAGAAGAATGTCCGATGTGAGACTTTCCAGATATCATGCCATGTTCTTTATCAAAGCAAATCTAAAATCAGAGGCTGATTCTCGGTAGTCTAGGCTGATACTCACCTTCTGTCCTCTGTTCAGGCAGCCTGGCTGCTCTTCCTGCAATGGTGCTTGGCACAGACAGGCCTGAGTCACTGGGTTTGTTGCTTCATTTCATGAGATTCACACCTGGGATGCAAATGTCTTTAGCGAGAATGAAAAGGAAATGCTTTTTGCTTTTCATCTTTCACAGCAATTTGGGGTAATCTGAGATTTAATTTATTCACCAATTGAAAGGAAAAGGAAAATCAAGCCAGCATCTTTCTTTTGAGTCAAGCTTTTTCTTGCATTATCCCTGTGCAGGCTCACACAAAAGAGCTCTGATCACTCTAACTAGGTGCTTGTTCTAATTATAGAAAGATTTAGCGTTGGTTACATAATTGCCCACTGCACATCAGCACACAGCATTGTTATATGACAAAAGCCTCTTTTTTATTTCCCTTCTCCACAGCAGACCCAGAATCAGCCTGTTTAACTGAAAGCTACAAGGAACAGAATTAAACTCAAGCAGCCTCCAATAGGTTTTTCAGGAGAGGCCATCAAAAATGAGATAGTGACCTGTTTCATTTGCTGGAAGCTTTGCCAGCACATGGGATCTAGCAGTTAAATCAGGGGACTGATAGCCTGGGCCAGAGCCTTAACCATCCAAGGCAGAGGCAGCAGGCTGTGTGTGTGATCAGAAATTTGTGGTTGTGCTGAGTGTCTGTTTTGGATTTTTGTATGGAGTAACACAGTACCCTTAAATGGATACAGCACTATTGTGAGCACTGTCAACCTGAGCCATAAAGATCCTGAATTTGCCAAGACAAAAATGCACAGCAACACTTCCACAGGCTCCATTAGATACAGGAGTGGTAGATCTTTTCCCCATATTTCTAAGCTGATTTTATTCTGGCATTCAGAGTGGTTACTTCATGTTCAGCCTGCACTCATCTCTCTCAGTAGTACATCACACACACACATCTCCCTGTCTTTTTATTTTCTTCCTTTTTTAACATCACCCTCTGAACTGTAAAGCTATTTTCCAAGAACAGGCTTTCCTATGCAATTTATAATGGTCCAAGACTAGGATGGGATGCATCACTGCCCCCCATCAGTTCAAAAGCTCCCATCTGTCCAAGAATGGAAAGAAATTTATGGGATTGTAGCCTGTTTGGCCATCATGTGGCTGATGCAGCAGCTGGTCATGTGGACCCTGAATCCTCCCTGTGCTGGCAGGGTACTCACCCTTAACTCTGCCCTTTGTAATTTGTAAATGCTCTGTTTCTCAGAGATAATATGTAGCAGGGAGGTCATTTATGTTAATGTATGCTGCAGGGAACAAGTAAGGAAATGAAAAATGAAGTCAGATGTAAACAAAAGAGGTACCCAGCAAATATTCTCAATGTTATATTGGTCTTTTAGTAAAAAAATAACATACCATTGTCCCACATGTAGCAAAAAAGGTGGACAGGTTACCATTACAGCACATTGCATGGGGACTTGAATGAAAAATCTGTTCACCCTGGAAGATCAGCTGGTCATCAGGACCTTACCTTGAGCTCAGTGTTCTGATTTATTATTTCTAGAAGAGGAAATCTTTTGCTTCAAGTGTCTTAGATCCCTTTTTCCCTTGTCTCTGCCTTTTTGGGTGCAACTGTATCCCTGCAGATATGAATGGAAATGCAGTGTGGTGATGCTTTCCCAGATTTTAGTGTTTCCCAGATCTTGATGGAAATGATAGCTCTTAAAGAGTTGTTAAGATCCTTTTGATCTCGTTCTGGTTTTGGTCTCCAGCATCTTTTTTTAAGTATTAAGGATTAATTGTAATGTCGGTGTCCTTAACTCTGGTCCAGATACTTCCAGTTTTCCACTATGGGTTCCCAGGTGTTACTGAATTGGTTTCTTTTTATCAGGAAGATATTGACTGGGAACAACACTGAGTTCTCTTCTTTACACAGTGGGAGAAATGAGAAACAGCAAGTTTCAGGAATATGAATCCTAGAATATTTTTGAAGATTTGCCAACGTTTGTTCATTCTCTGCTCTGTTCTTTATTGTAATCCTTATTGGAAGAGGACTCTGGTGAAGGTTAGTTTTGCATTGGATCTTCAATAGGATACAATTTATTGTATTGTAATTTCTACTTCCTACAGTAAGGAGCCAAAAGCTATCTGCAGAGAAAGATTTAAAAAAATCAGAAATTATTACTCCTTGTAGCAAACAGCTCTTTTATTCTTGATGAACACAGGATCATCCTGTTGATGGAAAACAGCAGTTTCTGAGATATCTATGATACACCTCTCTGTGGCCTGTGCAATTATACTTCAGTTATACTGTTCAGTGTGGAGAAGAGGAGGCTCCGAGGTGACCTTATTGTTGCCTTCCAGTATCTGAAGGGGGCCTACAAAAAAGCTGGGGACTTTTTAGGATATCAGGTAGTGACAGGACTAGGGGGAATGGAGCAAAGCTGGAGATGGGTAGATTCAAACTGGACATGAGGAGGAACTTCTTCAGCATGAGAGTGGTGAGATCCTGGAATGGGTTGCCCAGGGAGGTGGTTGAGGGCCCATCCCTGGAGGTGTTTAAGGCCAGGCTGGATGAGGCTCTGGCCAGCCTGATCTAGGGTAGGGTGTCCCTGCCCGTGGCAGCGGGGGTGGAGCTAGGTGATCATTATGGTCCTTTCCAACCCTGACTGATTCTATGATACTTTAAAATATGAACTGGTATTAGGCAGCCATGTGTGCAATTGGGCACTGGAATGGGCTGCCTGGGGAGGTGGTGGAGTCGTCATCCCTGGGGCAGTTCAAGGCAAGGTTGGATGTGGCACTTGGTGCCATGGTCTAGCCTTGGGCACTGTGGTAAAGGGTTGGACTAGATGATCTGTGAGGTCTCTTCCAACCTTGGTGATACTGTGATACTGTGATAGTTTATGCTGTCAGTTTGTCCTGCTTGGGGATCTGATCACATGATGGATAACACTGTGCTGCTTGCATTGCCAAGTGTTCTACGGCCAGAAGCCCTCAAGTAAGCACACTCCCGCAGTACCGAGCGCACACACGGCATTATCAGCTGATGTGCTAGAGCTGCGTAGAGGACTGCGCTCACACCTAATCCCGGTGTGCTGCAGTCACAGCCTGTGAATGTTGACGGTGTCCTGATCAAACTCACGCCCTTTGCTAAAGCGCAGTTGTGATTCCCAGTCAACAAGTGTTAGCGACCCTCCAGCACGTCTCGTAGAGCTGCTTTTAAGAGCGCAGTAGAAGTGTTTCTGGACAGCCGTGCCAGGCCGGGAGACCCACTAGGACTGCAGACAGTGCGCTACTCTGCTGAACGCTGCACCGACGCCCTGCACCTGCCGCCTGCTTGCCGATCGCACATCCTCAGCACAGGGGCTCCCCCGCCGCTCCCGGTGGACTCACCCGGGATCCGCCTGGTGAAGTCCCGCCACGCCTCCGCAACCTCCAGCGGCTGTGGCCGGAGACTACCTTTCCCAGCATGCCGCGCGGGAGGGACCATACCATGTGCGCGGCGGAGGGGCGGCGGGCGGCTGAGCGCGCGGGAGTTGAAGTGCCGCTGTGCCGGCAGGGCGGTAAGTGCCGGTCCCGCGCGCTGGCGGAGGGGCCGCCGGGGGCTGTGCAGGGCCCGGAGGGGGCTGGGAATCAGACCCTCAGACGGACCCGGGACCTCGCCGCCCTCCCGCCCCTCGCTGCCGCTACAGGCGCCTGGGCCCTTTCGAGTTGTTCGCGCCCCGGCTCGTGCCGGCGGACGAGGGGGTCCGGGCCTAGGTAGTGGCTGTCCGCTGCAGGCGCAGGCCCCAGGAGTGGAGGCTCAGTTACGGCGGGGACGGGGTCGTTTCGGAAGGTACAGCAGCGAGGGCCGCGGGTGCTGCCCCTGGAGGCGCACTGCGGCTCGGCTGCCCTGAAAGAACTGAACTGAAAGCTAGACTCGGTCCCGTGTGTCCTTCACGGGTAGACCTTGGGCCACGCCGGTAGGGCGCGGGCTCGGAGGGCGGACTGGCGTTGCTAGGCTTTACGGTGGGACCGGATTCCTTGTCCCCGTTGTCCTTTGGCGAATGGTCGGCGCTCTCTGCCGCTCCCCGGGCTTCGTGAGGGCATGACCTGGGCAGGTGGCAGTGATGGCCCTCGAGGGATTAGCCTTCGATTCCGGGAGAAAACCCCTTAGCCTCCTCTCCGGTCCCGGTTCATCCGAGTGCAGCTAGGAAAGTCATGGCGCCAGCTGTGGCGAAAGTCAACCTAACGTGTTAAGTCGTGTGAAAGTCAAAAGAAGGCAGCTCACCTTGGTGATTCGTCATTGCTGGCCTTCATAATGAGAGACAGTGACACCCTTAGTCCTATTTCACAGCTGACAGGGTCTTTAAGATACCCCTAGGGATGCCAGAACGGCTCATTTGCATGGAAAGGGCTGCTCAGCACCTTATGCAAAACTTTGAACTACAATTTATTTCTGACAGTTTCATTTCTTTCCCTTCTATCGAGGAGTTTTAATTCTTTCTTTTTTATTGGTGTAACACATTAAGCATGAAAGCAGAAACTCTGTCAGCTGCTCTGCCCGTTTGCTAGCTGAAGTTCTCATCTTCTGCCTGTGACGTACAGCTGGCGGGTATGGCAATAGATGTGATGTCACAAACTGCAGAGTGTAGCTTCGGGTAGGAATAAGATGCAAGAACAGATGGACTCGCATCCTGCTTTCGAACAAATGTTCTTTTAGTAGTAAAGAATGTGAAGGAAAACTAATGAAAAGGAGAGGTATATTTTCTGGGTTAGAAAAATGTCACGTTTTGCACCTTTTACTTCTGAGTAAGTGGAATGCTACACAAATGTAGAAGGAGCAGAAATGGTTTCATTAAAATGCGCTGCAGAAAATGTCTTTTGATGGTGACGATGGATACAGGAGATTTCTGTGCAAAAAGACCAGTCCTCCAGGAAGAAGCTTCTGAATTTCTAGAGTTTTAGTGAGGCAGGTTTATTTGGCTGCAGTCAAAAGGCCAGGCTTCTTCTCTCTTGGTTTTAATTATAGGTTTGGAGGAGTCCTAATCAGTGATCTACCCCTTCTGACAGGAAAAAGCTGGGCCCAGGTGGCCAAGAGAGCCAGTGGCATCCTGGCCTGCATCAGGAATGGTGTGGTCAGCAGGAGCAGGGAGGTCATTCTGCCCCTGCACTCTGCACTGGTTAGACCACACCTTGAGTACTGTGTTCAGTTCTGGGCCCCCCAGTTTAGGAGGGACATTGAGATGCTTGAGCGTGTCCAGAGAAGGGTGACGAGGCTGGGGAGAGGCCTTGAGCACAGCCCTACGAGGAGAGGCTGAGGGAGCTGGGATTGTTTAGCCTGGAGAAGAGGAGGCTCAGGGGTGACCTTATTGCTGTCTACCACTAACTGAGGGGTGGTTGTGGCCAGGAGGAGGTTGCCCTCTTCTCTCAGGTGGCCAGCACCAGAACAAGAGGACACAGCCTCAAGCTCCGCCAGGGGAGATTTAGGCTGGAGGTGAGGAGAAAGTTCTTCACTGAGAGAGTCATTGGACACTGGAATGGGCTGCCCGGGGAGGTGGTGGAGTCGCCGTCCCTGGGGCTGTTCAAGGCAGAATTGGACGTGGCACTTGGTGCCATGGTCTAGCCTTGAGCTCTGTGGTAAAGGGTTGGACTTGATGATCTATGAAGTCTCTTCCAACCTTGGTGATGCTGTGATACTGGAAGCAGCTGTGTGAGGTGCTGACAGAATACGTCTCAGCTTTTCTGCCTCAAAGTTACATGGGACTTGTAGGGAAATAAAAGAAAATGAAGTTTAAGGTTCATGTACAGAGATCTTGTTTCCTGTCTGTTGTAACCAGCAAACATGTCTGAGTGTAACTGTGTACTTTATATTAGCATTGGTATTAGTTAGGATAGGCTGTTTAAATCTGTTTAACCCAGGGTTCTTCTCTGCTTTTCCTGATTCTCCTTCTCTACCTGGGGGGGATGTCATCAGCTGATAGAGCAGCAGCTATAGTTTAGCCCCAGATGTGGGTGAAATGGAGAGAGGGGTGAAAGCTTGTACTCTTAAGTGTGCTCTTGAGAACCTATATAGTAGGTGAGCCATGCCTCTTGATTTGTGGTGTAAGCAGAGGGGATTGTCAAACATATTTTCTACTGAATACCAGCCAAAGGGAAAGGAAAGAAAACCACACCTACTCTGTATACTACAAGGAAGGAATGCAGTACTCCAGAGTGCTTAGTGGGCTAAATGCGTTTTTTTTTCCACCCTTGTCTCTCAGAGGAAATAAGAACTGTTTTACTCTGGGCCTGTGCTGGGCTGGTGACAGAGCCAGGATTAGGCTGTTGATTCCTGCAGATGTCTGTTCAGCTAGTGCAGTGCCTGCCTTGCACTTGAACAGGGTGGGCACGATGAGAAAACAAATCTCATTTGGTCACTACTCAGGTCTCCCATGCCCTGTGCTATGCATAGCTGTCTGGCACTGGCTTTTTGATCTTTGCTTTCTTTTATCTTCTCTTACCTCCTTGCAATCTACTTATGTTGTGTTATCTTCAAAATATTTGTGTTGAGGCAGCCTATTACTGAGATCAGAGTTGACTTTTGATGAGCTTGTGCTCTCTTCTCTCTGTCTGCCTGTTGTTTCTCTTTCTAAAACCTTTGGGACCATGAACAATTGTTTTGTTTCAGGCACACAAGGTCTAGCATTGAATTACCTCTGGATTTGTGACCCATAGATACTGTTGAGTTAGGAATAGCAATTGAGTTAAAGCACAACAGCTTATGTTTGATTGTTGTGTGTTTGCTTGAGCTCTTGGCTGTGAGTGCTGGTAGTAATGCATTATTAGCAAAGGAGCCCTTAAAACTTGAATTGTCAGGATCTTTGGGTCTGTGGGCATCAGGCCACTAGGTCCTTGAATGTTACAGTTGCTGTTTTGTGTCTTAGCAGGGTTCATCAGTCATGGCACGAAGGGTCTTGAAACTTACCTCATTGGTAGCAGCTGCTTCTGGCATCTATCTGTATGGAAACAAGTTCCTGGATCCCAATGATTTTGGAGTTGTTCGTGTGGGCCGAGCCATTGCCACAGTAAGTTTCACACTAGTAGTGTGCAGGAGGATTCTTAGCCAGGTGAGGGAATTGGAGTTCCCAAGAACTTAAAATTTCTCATGTTTCCATTCTGATTTTCCATTTGGCGACTGGCTTCAGGAGTCTGAAGGTCAGTAAGGAGCTCTTCAAGTTGTTGATGCTCTGGGGAGAAATACAACTCTCTTTTGCACATTTTGGAAAGGAACAAAGAAAGAAACTGAGCTGCAGAGACCTGGCTCTGCTTCCCTGGATAGGACTTTCAGAGCAAGGGTTGTGGTCTTTGTATTGATAGGAATGGTAGCCGTTGCCTGGTGAGGTTTGGGGTAAGGAGGGCAGGTGTTTTGAGAATCATTCCTAAAGCAAGTCTAAAGAGAGGATGGAAGGTGATGTACCTCTGAGATTGGATTGGTTTTCAGATTTGTGAAATAAACACTACACCTACCTACCATTATTTCACCTTTGTTGATGGTCACTCCAGAAAATCTGAGAATGGAAACTGCCAGCTGGACAGATTGCTGTCCTCTCCTGGAGCATATTAGTTGATGAATCCATAAGCAGCCAGACAGAGAACTCTTGACCTGTACCTCACTTGCATTATACATCTGCCACTTTAGGCCATGATCTCCATAATGTACAGACCCCCAGTGGTAGGCAGCTATCTGTCTGTATATTTTATGACTTGTAAGCACTTCATTAATGAGTTTTACAGGCAGTCTGTTCCTGAGGGCACACGAAGTAAGAAACAAGATCTGTGGGTTGGCTTAGGTGCCTTGCTGTTTGTATGTGCAAGCTGCACCATGAACTATTGTGAGAACTGAGCGTTGATTTTGAAAGGGTGAGAGCAGAAATAGAAACTTTGTGCTCTGTTCCTGACCATCAGGCAGTGCTGCCTGGTTGCAGGGAGCAGCTCTCTGCCTTTTACTACACAGGAAACCGAGTCATGGAGATGGAACACAATTTATTGCCTGGAGGGAATTCCTCTGTGCGAGCTTTTGGGGCTCTCCAGTCGGTCCTTGAGTTCTGTATGCTTGACCAATGTTTCTCAGTCTTTTGAAACCAGTTTTTCTTGTTATCTTCCATTTAGCACAAAAGTGAGATGAGGCTGCGTTTTGAGTGACCAGGAGAGATTACATTGCTGATGAATGGGAAGTAGAGGAAGGGAGATTTTCTTGACTTTAGATGCTGATGAATCTAAAGACATGCCTGACTTTTCACATCCTCTGCCTTCAGGGATGTCACAAGTCATGGGCTGTAAAGCACTTCAGTGCCCTTGCTCTGACATGTGTTACAGGGTTATGCAACCATAGCAGTGACCCCCAAAAACAAGCTATCAGTGTTCAGTCTTCTTTGGGTGATAGCAGCACTTTACAAAGTTTTCTGGTTTTCAATTCTGTGTTCTTATATATAAGACTCTGGTTAGATTGCTTCCAGGACATTCTTTAGTCCTGCTGTACCTTCAGCTTGATGTCTGCTCTTTGTTGGAAAGTTTAGAGGTCAACTCTCATCTGAGCACTGGCAGCCCAAATGATTCCCCTTCCTTAGCCATGGACTGAGTGAAGTCAATAGAGCAATTAGACATGTTAATTTTTAAGAAGCTTAGCTTCTTGGGCTTGCTGTTTTTTAAATGAAAGCTGAGACTCTGTAGCAAACAAGTGACTTTGGATATTGGTGGCATCTACGTGGACCTAGAGTGTCAGTCCTTCAATCCTAGCCCTGCCCATGCTTTTTACCTGAATGCTTGATCTGATTGTTGGACTGTAGCCAGGCAAAAGCAGGCTGTGATTGAGAGTCTGTAATTCTTAAGAGCTAAGTTCAACAGAAGCAGACACCAAAATTTATGTCAAGTTACAGTGTGGCAAATGAAACAAAAGCCTGGAGGAAAGAATGCATGGAAATGAAAAAACCTGACCTAGAGCTACAGGACTCTGGGCAGATTTTATTTAAGATTGACAAGAAAGATTTGAGTCTACTTGTATTTTAAGCATACTGGTTCAGTAGTCCTCTGCAGACTTTCCCAAGAAACTTGACAAAGTGTGCTGGCAGAAAATGTATTCCTGAACCTCATTTTAGGGAGGCTCTTGCTTGTGGATAGAGAAGTATTCAGAGGGAACATTACACCATGGCTTGGTAAGATCTGAGGATCATTTTAGCAGTGGTGGAAGAGTGTTAGGTACTGAGAATTCATTGATGCACGGTGGAAGCCCTGTTCTTTGGGACATTTAACGCCGGCTTGCATACAAGATCAATTAAAGAAGTAATCTGGCATTTGTAAGGGTAGTGACTGGTTGATCTTATAGGTTGTCTTACATGTCTGAGATTCAGTCTCACACTGCAACAGGAATGACAGCACTAGTCTTAGGTGAGAATGAAGGCACTTGCATGGGCAACATCACATTTCAGATGGTTTCTGGTAAAATTAGAAGCCTGGCAGAGCAGTTGTGCATTTGCCGTATTTCACTGATGGTATCACACTTGTTCTGGGTATATGGAAGAGATGTTCTGTGCACTAGCTGAAATACATCTCAGACACTAGCAGGGATTTGGCAATGTCAGAGTTGCCTATCAGGATCATCATAATGCTAATTTAGTGTTTAAGATTACAATGTAATTAGCAACCACTTAATTAATTCCCTCTTCCTCTGTAATACAGGCCAATCCGTTAGCTGCTTCTTTTCAAGTTCGAGGTGATAATTACCCTCGTGGACCAGAGATAAAATAGAAACCAACTCAAGTCTTTATGCAAGGCTGATTTGAACCTCCCTCCACTTTAAAGTTGTTCTTTGAGGTTGTGAAGATGCTTTGAACAATATTTTTTTTTCTGAATGGGTGTTTATGTAGGTAACTCCTGAGTTCACCAGGGGCAGGAGAGCCTAAAAACGCAGAAAATAAAATGCTGTTCTCTGTTTCTGAATTGAAAAACAAGGAATGTGAGAAATCTAACCTTCAGAAGTAAAGCTGATTCCCAGCTTGATCTCTTGGATGCATCTCTGAATTTTTGACTGTTTCCTTATTGTCAGTTCCAGTAACTTTGTCTCAAACCAAGTTTGGTTCCTTGCCTCTCTGGCTTTCATGATAAACCAGTTGTGCTTTGTGTCTTTCCTAGGCATGTTTGTGATGAAAAGCGGGGCTAGGAAGTGACCCAGAATGTGATGTTTTCTCTTCAGTGCAAAGATTTTAGGAAATCTGACTTTATATCTGAGTTATGAAAATGGTTCTATGTGGCTAGGATCTTGAAGTTCAAATGGCAGGTTAGTGGACAGGCTCATCTAAGTGTACATTCCCGTCTCTCCCTCCAAGTAAACGTAGTAAACGTGATGTGTATGATTCTGTTCCATTTCCTGGCATTCTGACTGTGGAAAGAGAACTTTAGGCACAGGATGAAATAGTGAAATATCCACTTACACACGTTGTGAAGGCACTTAGGAGTCTAATTGCATTGTATGTGGCTATGTCTGGCTAACAGGATTTAGCTGGATCCCCATATTGTTGTTTTGTAATTGGGTATCTGAGCCTTTAGCCTTTATGCAGTTGAGTATCTCCAAAAATGCTACTGCTGGTGCTAACTGGTGAGCTTGTCTTCAGTTACTCTGCTAAACTCAGTACTTGTTACTGTCTCAGAGTGCAGCAGCATAGTTAGGCAGTTGGATGGTGTGAGATAGCTGATGGGGCACAAAGAGCCTCTGTTGCTAGCAGTGACGTTATTGTGAAAGCCCCAGATGGTTGACTGAGAATGGGAGTCTGCTGTGCAAGGTGCTACGTGGAGATGATGAAAACACTTTGAGCCTCTCAAATAGGATAGTACAGGAGTGTCAGGTGTGGCTTATTTTTAATAGCTACACATCAGTGAAGTTGCTGCACTGCTTTCTATGCATGTGCATTGAAATAGGAGTATTTTAATTTAATTTCTTAAAGAGTGTTACCATAAACTTCACTGTGGAGCCTAAGCTACATACACAGTATCACAGTATTATCAGGGTTGGAAGAGACCTCACAGATCATCAAGTCCAACCCTTTACCACAGAGCTCAAGGCTAGACCATGGCACCAAGTGCCACATCCAATCTTGCCTTGAACAGCTCCAGGGACGGCGACTCCACCACCTCCCCGGGCAGCCCATTCCAGTGTCCAATGACTCTCTCAGTGAAGAACTTTCTCCTCACCTCGAGCCTAAATCTCCCCTGGTGCAGCCTGAGGCTGTGTCCTCTTGTTCTGGTGCTGGCCACCTGAGAGAAGAGAGCAACCTCCTCCTGGCCACAACCACCCTTCAGGTAGTGGTAGACAGCAATAAGGTCACCCCTGAGCCTCCTCTTCTCCAGGCTAAACAATCCCAGCTCCCTCAGCCTCTCCTCATAGGGCTTGTGCTCAAGGCCTCTCACCAGCCTCGTTGCCCTTCTCTGGACATACTCAAGCATCTCAATGTCCCTCCTAAACTGTACATTCTCTGTAACAGAAGTCTTGTTCATTTGATAACTTCAGAGCTTGATAAACATTTGTGTTTTCATTTGCAGACAGCAATTATCAGCTACGACTACCTCACCTCCCTTCGGAGTGTCCCATACGGATCAGAGGAGTATGACTTCCTCAAATCACAGGTAGGTGATAGCATTGGCCTGTTGGAAAGTCTGCAAGGCACAGGAGAGGTGTGTTGCCAAGCTCATTAATGTAAAGCAAACCATCAAGCTGTCTGCTTGATGCCATCTAACAAATTGTTAACAGCAAACTGTATTGCAGGTTAGATCAAACTCTTGCAGGACCTGCATTGCCCAGTGGAGAAACCACATACAACCTGTGCTCACTTATGTCCATTAGGGATTCAGATGCTTGGTGTATTGAGTAAGATGCATTTGGGCTCTGTCACCAGTCCTCTGCTGCCCAGACTGGTTGTGTAAAAGTCAGTTTGCTGAGAAGAGACTGGCAGTGGATTCTTACCCTGCTTATTGCTTGGTAATGACCATAACATAAAGGCTGAAGGATCTGAAGTAAAAGAAGTGTGTTGGAGGAGGAGTAATAGGGATGGATTAGGCTTGAAAAGAAAATAGAAGAAATAAGAATTGGGCAAAGAAATGTGCATCTCATTGCGAAACGCGTTATTGTGCTTGATACCAGTAATTAACACAGATAGAAAAAGCATTTCTAGTGAGAAAGATGATGAGCACCCTTATTACTCCTCTCAGTCTTGTGCTGCACCTTTCACTCCAGCCTACAGCCCTACAGTATCTTGAGCTGTCAGTGACATTTAAATTTTAGTTAAGTGAATGTGGTATATGTAGCCAGGATCTCTCTGCTATTCCAGTGTGAGGCCTCTTTAGAGCATGAAATACTGCTTGTGCCCAATGATGCCATTCTGCATAGTGTGTTTGAAGGTCTTTTTTTCTCTTGGTGCATGTAGGACTTAGGCCCCTGACATGGTTGTAATGCATGGGGTGGTGCACTCCAGGAACTCTCAGACTGGAGTGGCTCAGGACTCTAAAGCTGTAATCAGCAGTGAATCAGACAGAAATTGTTGGCACTGGACTCCAGGATGTTTTGATATTCTGGCAGAAAATCCACATCATCTCTACAGTCTTATAGTATTTGGAATAGTTTGTAGAGTGGTTTCTTACTAAGCTGTTCTATAGCTCCATATCCCAGGTGGATGGCACTGCTGCTCTGGCATAAGCTGAAAGATAGATGTGCTGGAGTTTAGTGCTTCGCTTTACGTCTGCCCACGTCTCTGCCACATACCTTTGAAACCTGGTTTGCAGAAAGGCTGCTTGTAGCTTTCTTGAGCATCACCCAAGTTATGGAGTTGTCTGTGCTGTGGACAGCTTGTCATTTGGCAGCAGTTTGCAGCAGCCTTTGCAAAGTCCTGACCTTTTGCCGTATCTCTTCATGCTTTCATTAACCTCTGTCACGCAGGTTTTGATGGCTTGACAGTTCATGCCCCAAGAAGCAAGAAAGAGCCCTGTTTGCTGGCACTGCACAAATCTCTGTTCTTCCTGCTTGGCAGCCAGGACTAGCTGAGTCAGCCTCTGCACATGGCAGAGCCAGTCTGTGTCAGCATGACACAGGACCATTCTATGGCATGGCCAGCGATAGTCTTTGGCTACCTAAGGGGGAGTGATCTGGGACATGGGAGGAAGAAGATGCGGGCATAGGAGGAGTTAGTAAAACTTATCCTATTGAGGCCTGTTTTGCTATTGGCAGATGTTACTGAGGGCTACCTCTAAGCTTGACAGTGACAGCACTTGTGGGTTCCTCAGTAACATAATATCCCTGTAGAGCTTGTGCTAGCATGCTGTCAGTTTTCATGGGAGAACTTTTTGTGTCTGAGCAATTACATATCAAACCCTTGATCTCAGTCAACTTTTAAGTGGGTGGCAACCAAGTCTATACCACCTTGCAGCTCTTTTAACACTCTGTGGAAGCTGATTTTGTTGGTCTAGGAACAGTTTAGAATGATTTGTAAAAAGTTGGCCCATTGGAGGTGATAATAAAGATTAGTCACTGTAAGAGGTCAAGAGAATGTGAATGCCTTTCTCAAGTAAGTGGTGTATGTGAAGGATGTTTATCCAGATGCTGCTCAGACTGCTCTGTCCTGGATAGATCTCTGGTGCTCTCAGCCATTTTTTGTACTCTTATTCATTTCTGTCCTTTGGGAGAGGGCAGCTTACCCTCTTCATATGCTGGGAGTCTGGAATTTTCTTTTAAGCATGTGTATAAATTAGTTACTGATTTCTAGCCTTACTTTTGGTACTGTGGCTAAAAGAGACTCTGTGAAGCAGAGATTGGGTGACTCTGGGGCTGCAAATAGTGCCAGCAGGTTTGGATGCAGCTGCTGTACCTCCTTCTCCAGTGAGGGGCTTCAGCTGCATGTATGTCTGGGATGGGATTGTAGCTGGTTGCATGCACTTTTTCCATGCCTCTCCTCCTAGTACTCAACATACTGGTAGGTGCTACTCCAGTGGAAATATTGTTTAACTTGCTCTCCACAGGTTCCCAGATAACTCTTAAGCTGAAGACTCTAAATTACTCATGGCCTCAGATGAGGGATGGGAAGCCTCAATGACAGCACCAGTCCCTGGCGTGTTGGGGCCAAACAGGGAGGTAGTCATTAGGAATCAATTAAATGCAAAGCAGATTAAGAAGTAAATGGGTTCCCTTGGGGCTTTTAGCCAGGTTCCTGCTTAGCTCCAAGGAATTTTTTTCTATCTTACTCTATTTTTCTGTCCTTCATTGACCACTTCTGATGCTAACGCCTTCAGCTCCTCATTTCTCAGCACCTTTTTATGGCCAGCAGGTTGGGAATGTTCTGCTGATTTCCAAGAGGCAGGAAACAGTATCTGGGAATTCACTGTCCCCCCTGGGATTGGTTTGCCTCTCTGCTTTTCCTGTCAGTCAGAAGATATGAGAATCCACCTTCCTGATGGCACTCACAAACCTTCCTCAGTAACAACCAAGAGAAAACAAAAAAGTCTTTTCCATTTTCCTGCCCTAACAGAGAATAAGCTTAAGTAGTCAGGTCGTGTCCAGAGAAGGGTGACAAAGCTGGTGAGAGGCCTGGAACACAAACCCTATGAGAAGAGGCTGAGGGAGCTGGGGTTGTTTAGCCTGGAGAGGAGGAGGCTCAGGGGTGACCTCATTGCTGTCTACAACTACTTGAGGGGAGGCTGTAGCCAGGTGGGGGTTAGTGTCTTCTCCCAGGCAACCAGCAATAGAACAAGGGGACACAGTCTCAAGTTGTGCTGGGGAGGTATAGGCTGGATGTTAGGAGGAAGTTCTTCCCAGAGAGAGTGATTGGCATTGGAATAAGCTGCCCAGGGAGATAGTGGAGTCACTGTCCCTGGAGGTGTTCAAGAAAAGCCTGGATGAGGCACTTAGTGCCATGGTCTATTTGATTGGCTAGGGCTGGGTGATAGTTTGGACTGGATGATCTTGGAGATCTCTTCCAACCTGATTGATTCTATGATCATGTCTGTTCCAGTAGCTGCTTTGCTACTAGTGGCTTGACCAAGTAGGTAACTTTATCTTTCTCCCAAGTTAAGGATCTTTTCCTGGGGTGTCTGCCATTTTTCTACATTTAATGATAATGCCAGTGTATGAATGTCAAGGCCAGTGGTAGCCCCAAGACATTGGGCATCTGCAGTTCCAGTGTCAGGAGCATTAGGGGACATAAGAACTTTCTTCATGTCTGTCTTTGCTATCATGGTCATCTTTGCACTTGTAAGCTTGGGTATTTCTTCCTGTTTGTGCCCTTGCTCATATTGGTTCAGAGGAGGAAGGATGGCAGCCTTCTCAGTGCTATTTCCTTACCTATTGCTTTCTCAACAAACCAGTGCATTCTGTAGAGTGTCTCCGACATTCTTCTGCCTCCTTGAGCATTTGCCTCCTCAGTTCAAGTCAGCCTACTCCTTGACATTTCCAGTATGTCTTTCATCATAGCACCTGGATGTCTTTATTGACACTTCCTATATTGCTGGCATAAATTTCTGTTGATCCCACTGTCAGTCAGTCAGATTCTCACAACAGGCAGTTTAAGGGCTGGCATCAGTGGGATTCCAAGTTGCCATGACTGTAGTAAGGATTGCAAGGGGTTGGTCATCTTGCAGACTTCAGAACAAGCAGCCATAGCTGAAAATCATGAGCAGGACATTTTTTCTTATCCTCTGTAAGATAAAAGGTTGCTGCTGTGAATGTGGAAGATGGAGGGTATGGTTTTGTTTTGTTTGTTTTGGGTTTTATTTTTTGTTTTTAGTTTAATTTTTTTAGTAGAGAGGAGATAGCAAGGAGAGAAAGGATCTGTGGTCAAGGTGTCTTGGGAGACAGTGGGAATCCATTCTTGAATTGACTTTGTTGGCTACAGAATTGCTTTGTCAGGGAAAAGCCATTTGGGAAGGTTAATTAACTTTTTTTGTAGAGCAGAATGAGGATGCTTTAATTCAGACTCCTGGTTCTTGGGCTGTCAGTATCTGGGCAAATATTTGGAAGGTGCTACCTTGTGCCATCTTTATACAGACTAGGATTTCCTTTTTCCTGGAGGCTATTCATAGTGTTTGTTTCTCATGATAGGGTGGATGTTTTCACAATAAGCTGTATCTCCCAGTGAAGCTGATTGACTGAAGGATGCTGGAAAGAAAATGAGTGGGTGTATGGTGTGTGTATTGTCCAAAAATAACCTACAGTCTCTGGATAATTCAGACCAATGGAATAGCCTGTGTCTTTGGATTTCCTTCATGAGTCAGTAACACTATGTGCCTTAAATAATAGGAAGCTATGTCCTAAAATAGTTTCTTTGTGATGGAGACAGACTATCTGCAGAGAAATCCCTGAGCTCTCCATGACATTCCTTCAAAAAGGCAGCTGTGAGTGGGGACTCTGAACTGCTCTACACCACGCTTGGTGCCTGCATTGGTGCCTTTCTTTGCTTGTGCTTTAAACTGTGGTGAACTGGGCGAGAAGCAAATGAACTTCCCTATAAGACAGAAGAGCCAATAGGTGGCAGTGACTTTCTGTCATCAGTCTAAATGGGAACGAGTAATAGAAAGGTGAAGAGCTTCACAGCCCATGCACTGTCCCCAAGCTCATCATGTCTGGTTGCACTATTATGTGGTCCCCAGGATTTCTCTTCATCTGAAAGGCATCTAATGCAGTCTAAAAACGCTACTAGCAAGGGCCAGCTGGTGGCTTGATGACTCTGAATTTGAGCAGTGCTGTCTAGTAAACTTCCTGCCAACACATTAAGCTTGAAAGCTTTGCACTGAAAACACACAACAAGCTGTAAAATAAATCTTTATCATTAGAAAACTCTTCCTTTTCCTCCTTGTGCTTTCTAGAGTGGTGTCATCTGGATATTATGGACACAGCATCTCTAGGTTTTAATTTTGTACAATTAGGGAAGTCCATTTTGGGGGAGATGTGTGCTTATGGAAAAGATGTTTTTTCTGTCCCATACAGTGATTTATTCAGAGAAATGGGCCATCTTGCTGGGACATTGTTGAAGGAGGATGAAGTGAGGAGAAGGAGGCCTCACTGCATATTTTTTCCTGGCTGTGCACCGTCAACCCTGAAGTGCTTCACTCTAGAAACATGAGTGTGAGGTGTTAGGCACTTGCTTGAATGGTTCTATGTCTTACTGAACCTCCTCATCAGGAGTTCAGCTCTGTGCCTTGGGAGCATTTAATCTTCTGCCCTCCAGGTGGGGCTATCCCTTTTCATTTGGATCCCTGAAGACCTCATTACTTTTGTTTCTTTGTAGCTGCTGAAGAAGTACATAATAGCCGAAGTAATATCTGAAGAACATCTCAACCGGTACAGTGAGGAAGCCCTTGAAGGATGTAGGTTGCAAGGAGCCTACACCATAATGAGCACTATAAAGACAGCAAATGGGAAGTGAAGATGTAATCTTATTCAGCATTTGGATGATGCCTTGAGTCCCAGTGTGAAACAAACAACTCATCAATGCAAAGTTAAGAGATATGGCAAGAGATGGTATCTTCTCTGAAGAGCTAGTGATTGAGATTTGTTTACATGCCTAGATTTTCCCCTTAGATGCAAGTGGCAGAAATAGATATGAACACAGGATTTCTCAGTGTTGTGAGATTGTGATTCTCAGTGTTCTCAGATTGTGAAGGCGTGTGTAAAGGCAGAAGGAAACAACAAGGGATTGCATTAGGATGCCACTCTAAGTACGTTCTGGCCCCATTGACTTTGAATCCAGACATAATTAAGGATGTTTTCTTAGTGAGGGACTAGCCTTGAGCTACTGGCCGGTTTTTATGTGACTTGGTTGTTGGAGGCCACCTCTAAAATCGGCATTGCTGGCAGGTAGCTGCCTGTGCTTTATTTTAAGAACAGGAAAAACAGTTGGCTTGAGAATTGAAACAATTCTCTCTGTGAGTTGGATAAATTGATACCTGAAAGATTCATTCAGGGATTGAGACACATAAGTACTTGGAATGACAAAGTGAGTGTCTCAGGTATTATTCTGTTCATCTTTTGAGTCCTTAACAAGACCTGTGTCTTGGAATCTGTTCTCCTTTCTGAAGTTACTGTAGTCACCTTGCAGTGGAACACCAGCTTGAAGTACCCTAAATTAGGAGTGGTAAGATGAGCACAGCATACAGAGGATACTTCATGTGTCAGGTCAGGTTGGAATTTCAAAGTAGGGCTGAATACTGTGGATTTGCTCTGCTAAACCAGTGACTTTATCACATTCTCCTGAAAGTGTATCTGGTGAAAGGATGTGCTGGAGGTTAGCACACAATTATGTCACCCATCAAGCCAGTGTCTTCATTTAGTCTTTGAAAGACTAAATGTGTTGAGAGAACTGTGGTGGTGGGAGGAGTCTTGCAAACACTTCTCTAGACTTCTTCTCGATGTTGAATGTCCATTAGTGGGTTCTGGGCAAGCTCCTATGGGGGCCACTCTGTTGCATACTTGAGGGAGAGGTGTCTCTGTAAGGAACTTTACTCTCTTTCTCCATCTGATGGCCTAAGACCAGACAGATCTCTGCCAGGTTGAAGAAACCCTGGGGACTAATTAAAAAGGAAGCTGTTTTTGCCTTGAGTTTGAGCAGCTGCTGATTTATCTTCAGAGCAAAACAAAATGTAAAGTTCAGTGCCAGGTTTGGAAGCTACCCCTTAATTTACTGGTGTGTTCAGGTGCCCTGTCTAGAAATTTGCTGATGTGAGCAAGTGTACATCTGGACAGGCACGTGTCTGCTTATGGACACATGCCTATATGTTGAAGTGTGAGTGCTTCTGTTGCAGGTGCCACTTCAGAGATAAAGTCAAAAGTTCAGAGATGGCTTTGGAGAAGTGAATCCAAGGTGATAATCCCATTGATTGCTAGCCTAGTTAAGGCAGCTGTTGGTCCCATAGAAGTGATTTGCATTTTATTGTTGTGGGTTGTTTTTTTTGTTTGTGCTACTTTTGGTTTTGACTTGAGAGTCCTGTCATAGTGGCTGCAGATTCTGCTGATGATGCACCATTCAGAGCATCTCCTTCCTCTGCAGCAGCATCATTTTGGCAGTTCTGACACCAGTAACAACTTCTTTTTGTCACTGTACTGAGTTGATGTGACTTGGAAGGGACCCACAGGGAGCAGGGAAACATAGCGACAAGGCTTGTCTTTATACGGCTTCCCCTCTGTTCCTAGCTCCACTTGAACAATGAGCCTGCATGTGAGCCTGCACATTTACACACATGCACAGTGCTTTATGAAATGCCTCCTGCCAAGCCTGGATCTATTTACTGTCTCACCAGTTTTGCTGTGTTTAGAGGTAAATGATTGAAAAGGTCACTAGCAGAAGTGCTTTAAAAAAACAACCCAGCTGTTAAACTGTCTATATTGCCCTGTAGACTCTGTTTGAAAATGTAGGCTTTGGGGTTGCCTGTGAACTCTGTAGCAGTGGAGCCTGTTTGTTAGTGTAGAGTGCACTGAACACAACCTGTTTTTTTACAAGATTGCTGAAGGGAAGCAGGCTTTGCACTCCAATTTGTTTATTGTAGGACTGTTGTGTGAAGAGAAGTGGGGAAGATATTTTCTTCCCTAAAGCTCATTTTCTTTTGCGTTCACAGTGAGGCAGCACAGCTGGGCATTTGCAGAGCTCAGCAGGAACTGTTTAATCTCTGCAGTGCCCTGGTATCACCTGCACTATCTCTCCACTTCCTCTCCAGGACAGCTTCCCTGTTTCTGTTTCTTCAAGTAAGCTGAGAGTTTATTGTGGCAGTCTGAATTGGGTCTTATTCATTGCCAGTATATGAAGTGGTGATCCTTGGCTGGAGAACATTGTTATAATGAAATCACAGAATGTTAGGGGCTGGAAGGGACCTTGAAAGATCAACCCCCAGAGCAGGATCACCTCTTCCAGATCACACAGGAACACATCCAGGCAGGTCTTCAATATCTCCAGAGAGGAAGACTCCACAACCCCCCCAGGCAGCTTGTTCCAGTGTTCTGTCACCCTCACAGGGAAAGAAATCTTCCTCGTGTTTCCATGGAACTTCCTGTCCTCAGCTTCCACCCCTTGCTCCTTGTCCTGTCATTTGGCATCACTGAAAAGAGCCTGGCTTCATCCTCTTGGCATTCCAGTTTATGTATTTATAAACATTCATGTGGCCATCCCTCAGTCTCCTCCTCTCCAAGCTAGGAGCCCCAGTTCCCTCAGTCTCTCCTTGTAAGGAAGATGTTCCACTCCCTTCATCATTTTTGTGGCTTTGTGCTTGACTCTGTCAGGCAGTCCCTGTCCTTCCTGAACTGAGGGGCCCAGAAGTGGACACATTATTTCAGATGTGGCCTCCCCAGAGCAGAGAAGAGGGTGAGGAAAACCTCTCTCTTGACCTGCTAACCACATCCCTTCTAATATACCCCAGAATGGCATTGGCTTTCTTGGCCACAAGAACACATTGCTGGCTCATGGTCAACTTTTCCATCCATCCCAGATTCTTTTCCCCTTCACTGTTCCAGTGATGGCTCCTGGGTGATGGGCAGTGAGAAATAGCAAAGCTGGTAGCTGGAATCATGCTTTCCTTGCTCTGAGCACATAGTGAACTGTGTCCCTGAAGACAAGAAGTGTGTACAAGATGATGCATGTGAATTCCTGTGAACTGCACAAACTCCTGCTGCCTTGACCATCAGAATTAGCTCCTTTGCAACTTCCCTTGACTTCTGTTGGCCCTAAAGGCCATGGGGTAGAGTCTGAGTCTGTACCAGGAAGGAGACTGTTAAACCTGTGTTTTGATTTCATGGCAGTAAGTGCTCAATAATGTGGTGGAGAACGGAGCAAAATGCAGGCAGAAGCAGCTTCACACAGACGCTTGTGGTGCATCCCCATCTGAACTCATGTAGCTTCTCACACTGACCCTGTACAGTTGACCTCTCTTTCGCTTGCACTGCCACTGAATGGAATCAGCTTTGTGCTCTCATGATTCTCCTGCAGCCTGCCTCAGTTCTGCCTTCACTTCTGCCCACTGATACTTCAGCCCTGGCTCTCATCTGCCTGGCCACACTGTGCTGCTAACAGGTTGGCAAAGGTTTGCCATAATCTTAGTTTTCTGAGAAAACTGAGACCACAGGCAGGAAAGTTCTTCCAGGCTGCAGCTTTGCATGTGTCTTTCAATGGCACTTGAGCCACTGGGATTTGGCTTTCTGGCATAGGATTCTCAGCTCTGGCAGACCTTGGCTCTCACCTGGAGAGTTGAGCTCCACATTGTGTGTATTTTAGCTTCATTCTTGGAAATGCCACTTCAGAGACAGATATCAGATTCTATAATGTGCTGAAATCCAATCAGCTCACATCCCAAGGAGCTCTTCAATTTGCAAACAACCTAGAAACATATTATATTTCATATTAGCTTTAAAAGGCTAATCCTTTTTTTGAAGGATGCTAAATTTAAATAAAGCAACAGCAAAGAAGTCAAACTTCTGCACAGTTTTGGAAATGATGGGACATGTGTAGCAAATGAAAGCAAGTTCTTTAAATAGCATGCACTGCTTGTAAGTGTTGGATGTGTAGTAAATAAAGGAAGAAGCAATGTGTAGGTAAGAGCACCTCCCCACGCAACCTCCATCCCAGTGGCAGGTGCTTCTCTTTCCACTTGCATTGCTCAACAAATTTCATCTGAAGAGAGGAAATGAATTCTCAGCTGCAACATGCCTGATAATTAACCACCCTGTAGTTCTGATGTGCAGTGCTGTCACCCACCATTGGGTGGGAGTGGAAAAGACACTGCATTTTGTTGATGGTTGAACATTTGTTTTCCTCATCGTTTTGACACCAGAGGTAATTGCCATTCCTGAAATATTTTCTTGCTACCATTACAAAGCAACTGTTAGGGACAAATTAATTATGAAGAATCTTGTTATGACAGATTAACAGACCAACAGAGGACATTTCTTTCTTCTTATGGCAACTGCATAGTAAAATTTAACAGCTCCTGTTTAACTGCTAGAGACACGTGCTTCTCTGTAAGCCAACACAGTTTATTTGAGGTGGGGGATTTGCAAAACTAGGACTAAAGTATGGAGTGGGTTTCCAAACTTACTTGTATTGAGCTTTTGGTTTCCTGATACAGTGTGCCAAAATGAATTTGAGCCTGAGCATTGCCATATGGAAGGGGGGTCTCCATGATTGGTATTGGACCAGTATCTTCTGTCTGGGTCATGGTTGAGCAGCACTGTGAAGGCTTGGAAGTGAGAAATGCTGGGCTTGTGGATTTGATGGGTTTTAGAACAAGACATTATTTGGATTGCTTTATTTCCAGTAAGGGTTCCCTGCTTAAGGGAGGTCAGATTTGATGTGCTGGTTGAATTCTGAGTGACCATTGATGATCTATCTGCCTGTGTTCCCCTGGAAGTTGTAGACTGCCTGCCCCAAATTAATCCTGTGGGATGCATTCTGAGAACTGTTGTGAATGTGACCTGTAGAGGACTGCTTTTCTATAATGGAGGTGATCGAGGTACCCTGCTTCCCTGAGAAAGAAACATTCTGTCAAAGCCCAGGGGAGGAAGAATTTGAAATATCTGCATTGCCCATGACTATGTTTAGAGGATCACCTAATTTATGTATAGCCACAACAGCAATTCAGTGCTTTCAAAGAGGCAGTTAGATAAGTATCTCATTGTTAATTTGCTGCTATGAGATGGGATGTTAGTAAATCCCAGGTGCTGATAACAGAATCATAGAATGGCAGGAGTGGGAAGGGACCTCTGGAGATCATTGAGTAGGGCAGGTTACATAGGAACATGTCCAGATGAATCTTGAAACTCTCCAGAGAAGGAGACTCCACAGCCTCTCTGAGCAGCCTGTTCCAGTGCTCTGTCACCCTTACAGTATAGAAGTTTCTCCTCATGTTGAGGTGGAACTTCCTGTGTTCCAGTTTATCATTTTCCCCTCATCCTATCACAGGACATCACTGAAAAGAGACTGACCCCTTCTTGGAACCCATCCTTCATATATTTATTAACATTAATACAATTTCTTCTCAGTCTTCTTCAGACTAAACAGCCTCAGTTCTCAGCCTTTCCTCATAAGACAGGTGTTTTGGTCCTTCAGTCATCCTTGTAGCCCTCTGTTGGACTCTCTTAGTATATTCCTGTTCTTGAACTGAGGAGCCCAGAGCTGGACACAGCACTCCAGGTACAGAATCATAGAATCAGTCAGGGTTGGAAGGGACCACAAGGATCATCCAGTTACAACACCCCCACAATGGGCAAGAACACCCCACACCAGATCAGGCTGTCCAGACCCCCATCCAGCCTGGTCCCAAACACCTTCAGGAATGAGGCCTCTACAACCTCCCTGGCCAGTCTCATTAGGGCAGAGTAGACAGGGAGGAGACCTTATCCTGTTTGGCACACACTTCTTAATGTGCACAGTTAAAGAAGGAGCCTGTTTTGGGCCTCAAAATAGACATTGTCTGGATTTAAAGATGCTTCTGGAGGAGAGCTCTTCACATTTTCAGCTTTGCTGCCTTTGTTTCATTCAGCTTGTCAAAGAGGTGACTTGGCAAAGGACCTCTCTAGTTAGTACCCCCATGTACATGCAGCACTCGGAGAAGGACATCTTTAGTAGTAATCACTGCACAGTCCTATTCCATGCTGTGATCTGCTTCATGAGGGAACCATGAAGTTCCACTCTTTTCCAGAGGACAAATCAAGACCATGTTTATCCCATTTTCTGTCTTCTGTCTGCTGATGTCAACTCATAGTTTCATTGTGACTTCATCCTTTTTGGTAGGATCTCTGTGGTCCTTTTTGTCATGCAGAATGTTTCCTTGAGACCATCCACAGTGATTGAATTTGCCAGCAAGGTCTGATTCTTTGGAGGATCTTCATCAATATTATTCTTCTGTCAGGTTTTGCTCTGACTGCCTTTTTAGAACACCTTTTGATTTATTTTCCTTCTACCCAAAGTTTGAAATTGGCTGCCTTTGACTGACCTGTTGATGGAGATTGCCTTTTGCTTTTTAGTTCTGCTGCTGTGTTTGTGTCATTTTTTTTTCTTGCCATATGTTAGTCTCTGGGCAGAGGCCAATGGGATGAGATTTAACAAGGCCAAGTGCAGGGCCTTGCCACAAGAACCCCAAGCAGCGCTACAGGCTGGGGACAGAGTAGCTGGAGAGCAGCCAGGCAGAGAGGGACCTGGGGGTGCTGGTAGATAGTAGCTGAAGATGAGCCAGCAGTGTGCCCAGGTGAGCTGGAGAGCCAATGGCATCCTGGCCTGTATCAGGAACAGTGTGGCCAGTAGGACAAGGGAGGTTATTCTTCCCCTGTACTCAGCACTGGTCAGGTCACACCTTGAGTACTGTGTCCAGTTCTGGGCTCCTCAATTGAAGAGAGATGTTGAGATACTGGAACATGTTCAGAGAAGGGCAACAAAGCTGGTGAGGGACCTGGAGCACAAGGCTTATGAGAAGAGGCTGAGGGAGCTGGGGTTGTTTAGCCTGGAGAGGAGGCTCAGGGGTGACCTCATTGCTGTCTACAACTACCTGAAAGGACATTGTAGCCAGGTGGGGTTGGTCTCTTTTCCCAGACAACCAGCAACAGTACAAAGAGACGCAGTCTCAAGTTGTGCGAGGGGAGGTCTAGGCTGGATGTTAGGAGGAAGTTGTTAGCAGAGAGCGATTGGTATTGGAATGAGCTGCCCAGGGAGGTGGTGGAGTCACCATCCCTGGAGGTGTTCAAGAAAAGCCTGGATGAGGCACTTAGTGCCATGGTCTAGTTGACTGCATAGGGCTTGGTGGTAGGTTGGACTGGATGATCTTGGGGGTCTCTTCCAACCTGGTTGAGTCTATGATTCTATGTATGTTTTTTATTACCATTTTTTCCACTGAAGTCAGCAACTCTGGTACTTGGAAAGACACAGCCCTTCTGAGTAACAGGAGGGGCTTTTTTGTGACTTTGTTTTTATGGTTTGCTTTTTTATGGGGTAGGGATTTGTTTTGTTTGGGGTTTTTTTTGGTTTGTTTCAGCATAGGCACTTTGCCATTGATGATGGCTTACTGGCACCATAGCCACTCTCTTATCCGTTGGATGTGGTGCTGTGATAGTCACTGCAGGTTTTTGGAATTGGTGACATAATCCCTTGGTTATCTTTCCTGACTTCTTTGTCAATCCAATTGAATCACTTCTAGGTATTTCATGTGTTACTGTCTCCTCTTCAGGCATCCTGTTCCTGTGGGAAGAGGTCTGTACTTTAAAGGTCAGAGATTCTCAGATTGAAGATGGGGGAAAGAATCTGCCTCTCTATTTGGTAAGGGGTTGTACTGAGATCTCTGTAGAGCCTGCAATGGAAACCCTTCTTTCTGTGTTCTGTGACCAAGCTGAATGCTGATGCCTGTCTGTGTGGCTGTAAGAGAGGGAGCCTGCTTGCTGTGCTCCCCGGCCATTGAAATGACCTACCAGGAGAGACATTGCATATGTACAAGGGAGAGAAGCTGCTGTTGTGTAGTTTATTCGCCTGACGTTGACTGGGATGGGTCCTGACTGGAGGTCAGCTGTGACGTGCAGCTGGTAGGGTGGGATTCGACTGTTGGGAAGAGGAATATGTCAGCCCAGATTCTTTGGCGTTGACAAAGTGGATGTGACGATTTCTCCCTTCCAGCTGCAACGGCTGCTTCTGTGCCTCTTTTCCTGCACACCCACACTAGGAGAGCATACTGTGTGAAGCTACCCTGTCTTGACCCTCAGCTGCTGAATTAGATAAGACTTAGCTGAGCTTTCTTCATCTTTCCTTCTGTGCTTTGGCCATCCATCTTGATATACTGAAAGACACACTGGAAAGTGAGGTTTATCTTTGTCTGTCAGTGATTCCTGTGGAGTCCATGGCTTTTCCAGCTGCATTTTATTACAGGATGGTGTGAGGGGACTAAGGGAAGAGGCTGTCAAACATCTGTCCTCATCCCTGCTCCTAGGTTCCTGCACTTCTCTTTGAAGGCCAGGAATATTCAACAGTGAACAGATTCCCTTGATACTCATTTCATCTCATCTTCTACCTCTTCACTCACCCGAGTAGTGCCCTGAATGTTCTCCCTCACATTCACACTATTCAACCTCTTGAGTAGTTGGAAAATGTTACTAGGTCAACCTATTGACAACATCTCATTTTATTATTGAGGGCAAGCTATGAAACTCTCTCTTTTTTATACCATACTGGTTTATGTGTCTTGCAGTGGTTCCTGATGTACTCTTCCGTGTTTGGTTTGCTACTTCATTTGAGACTCAAGACTTTTTTTTAAGTGGAGACATGATCTCTACATCCCTCTCCCTTATGTGAAGCCTACATATGCATAGTTGTAACCATATAAGCTTTGGTAAAAGATAATTTCTACTGTTGCCTTGTTGGAGCTTTTTATCACATGTTCCCGTGGGCCACATCCTGACTTCCCATGCTACTGCTTTCTCAGGGTCTCCTTACATAGCTGTCTGTGGCTTTGTTCTCCCTACAGGGCACCTTTGCTGCATATTGTCTCCTGCCATTCAGTCAATAGTCTGTGATTTCTGTAAGATGTGGCAACAGCTCCTGTTTATGGAACACTCCTGAACGTGACATCTCAGTTGATCTTGTTCCTTACAGCAACTGGAAATGGCGAATGAAACAAGGCTTAATATGGCTGATGGCTGGGAGTGCCCCCTACTGTAGCTAAACACAAAGCTGTATAAGATGGTGTCTTTACAGACCTCAGCTTTTTCATTGCCATTTCACATGGTCTAATCCCAACTGAGCTGAATTAATTTTGTTTGCAAGATTTTGAGAGATACTGTGTCAAATTTATTGTAATTTCACCTGCTTCTGTAACAGGAGCTTCAGGCACTGTGATCAATGGATTAAGACATGTGCCTAATTTCACTGCGGCCTCTATAAATGTCAGCATGCCTTCTGCAGCCACGTTGGTGAATTGCTTATCCTCCCTGGGTGTTTTGTAATGAAGCACAGGACAGATCTCTTTGTATACCAACCTTATCTCATGGCAAGGCACTGAAGGCACTTGGGTAGTCTGTTAACTTTGCAAGTATTCTAGATGCATAGTCTGCTCCTTTCTTCTCATGCAGTATTCTTATGTGTAAGTACTTTTCACGTAAGTGTATGTGCCCCAGAAGAGACTGCACAACATGACGAATGTGAAGTACAGTCACAAGGTAAAACAGCTTCAAGAGGAGGATCTTGTTCACTGGAGGTGATGTCTGTAGGTGTGAAGGACTTAGCCTGACTTCTAGATTCCTGTATTCAGCAGTTTGATCTGGAACTGTTAGCTAGAGAGAGTAAGCAGGCAATGCTGTAGCCCAAGAAGTGTGACATCCCAGTTGTTTTAGCTTGTTATTTTCTCCTTGTCTCTGACCATCCCCTCGCTGTGCTCCTTGTTCTCCCTGCTGAGGAGATTTAGACAGAACAGTGCATTATATCACAGAGGTGTCTAGAGGGGAAACAGCTGCTCCCTTCTGATTTTTCTCTTGAACTGCCCCATAGATAACTAATTGCAGCTCAGTTGCTTCTATTAGCTATTTACCTAAAATTGAGCTGGCTAATGAAAATGTTTCTAATTAATATGAGGCAGATTAAAACTCATTACAGCAAGGTCGTCAGTAATGAGAGATAATCAGAGCACAAATGGCCAAGCTCGGAGCAAAATGAAGATGGAACCTGAGCAGGCAATTGGTGCTGGTTGTGCATGCACCAGCCAGCAAGGGCAGGGTTCAGCAAGGTGACTGCTGGTGCTTTGGGCTGCAGCTGAGCAATGCTGCTTCTTCCTCTCCAGGGCAGCTTGGAAAGTAACTGAAGAGATAGACCTCACCCCAGCAAAAATGTTTTCTGAACCAAATGACTTCTCAGCTCATGTGTTTGTACTGGGCCACCCCTTAGTCACCTGAAGGGATTATTAGGAGCCCTGTTGTCAATCCGAGTATTAGTGGGAAGAGTACGGGGGTATGTGTAACATAGGTGGGAGATCGGTGTCTGTGTGTGGATTTTCAGGGTCTTGATGGCTTGAATAGTGGGAGCTTGCATGCCTGTTAAGTGTGAAATGGGCTGGCACTGGTTTGGAAAAGTCCCTTTTGATCTCCAGGGAAGTTTTGCGTGAACCATTAAAAGTCTTTGCTTTAATTTCATCTGCCTTTAGCTCTAGTGATAGAAGTTTGCAACACCAACACCAGATTTCAGCTGTCTGATGCAGGCTTACTGTGTATGTCCTTCCGTTTGTACAGAGTTCCCTGTCCATCCTGCTGGATGTGTGACTCCCTTGCTTGTGAAACTGAGAAGTAAGAAACTGTCATTTTAGTCTAAGCTATCATCTCTGTCAAAGAATTTTAGAATGACAGCCTTTGAGTGACCTTTGGACATCATTTAGTCCAACCCTCCTGCTAAAGAAGGTTTGCCTTGATCAGGTTGCATAGGAGCACATCCAGATGAGTTTTGTAAGTCTACAGAGAAGACTTCACAACCTCCCTGGGCAGCCTGGTCCAGTGATCTGTCACCCTCCAAGTGAAGAAGTTTCTCCTTAAGTTCAGGTGAAACCTTTATTCTAGTTTCTGCCCATTGCCCTTTGTTCTATTGTTGGCTACCACTGAGAAGAGCAGAGCCCCATCTTTATGACCTTTACCTTTTAAGTATTTATATGCATTGATAAGATCCCCCCTCAGCCTTTGCCAGGCTCAAGAGCACCAAGTCTCTCAGCCTGTCCTTGTAAGTGAAATGCTCCAGTCGCCTGTGGGGCCTTCTTTTTGGCTTTCTCCAGTAGTTCACTGTTCTTCTTGAACTGTCCCTTATCCTTTGCAACCTATAAAGCTCTGTTTCTTGCTTCCTGAGTGTTGTACTGGCAACCAACTGTTGTGCTAGAATTTTTGAAGGATCTCGATCTGTGCTAGGACTGTTTTGATCTATGGAAGTCAAAACTGAGGATTAGGAAATGCCTTTCTAACCAGGGTTTGTACCAAGGGGAACTAACTAAAAGGTGTAGGTTCGAAGAGATAACAATATACTTGCCTAAGTGGGAACATAGGAAATGCCCTACTCTCATATGGACAAGCAGGGACCCTGTGGGTAATTCCTTAGGAATGTAATGCATAATGAACACAAATAAGTATAAGTATTAGGTAGTAAGGTAGATTGCTCCAGGAATTACTCACATTCCAAGGACATGGATTTTTCTGTGATTAGCAGTATTATCAGTGAATATTGGTGTAAGGAAACATTTGAATGGAAAGTGTCTGCTGTGCTGAGGAGCGAGCTTTTGTAACAGGTAGGGAGGGAAATGAGTACAAAAGGAAGCAATAGCAGTTCAATTTAGAGTCATGTGTCTTCCTGCAGCATCCCTGCTATCAGTCAGCTTGATTACTGGGTGGTTAACATTAGTGAAGACTACAGGAGTTTGTTAGCTGTATGCTTATTAAGATTTGTTGAAAGAGGAGAGCAGTCCCTTAGATGCAGCTACACTGTCATTGCAATGGGTTCTAGGTTTTCTGTTGTTGTTTTTAAGGCACCCAAAAGTAGCCTTTTCACTTCACCAGTAGATGTGTTCTTCCTAAACATTTTCACTAATCTTTTGGCATAGACTTCATTTCAGTCTCTCGCTGTGTTAAGCTGTGGTGGACATCCTTTTGTGCTCTTCTGGTTTGTGCTGTCTTGGGTCATCTAAAGCTGTAGTTTTATCAGTCATGGGCCATATTCATTGCCAGGAATGGAAGAGAAAAGGCTGTGACCAGATGCCTTGCCCATTTTCTTCCTCCTCAACTTATTATGTTTTGGGGATACCCACCACAGAAGTATGATGACATTGTCTCCTCTGTATATGAAGTCCAAGGTACAAGCTGGCTCATCCAGTCCAGTTTCTTGCTGCTGCAGGCATTCCTGGAAGAGCTGTCTCCTCCAGGATGGCTGCCAGCATATATGCTTGAGATATTACCACACACTGTATGCCACAGGGTACTTTCCAGCATCCCAAAGGCTAAGTATGAAGGGCCATAAGCAGCAGTTCTGCTGTGCTGTGGGAAGAACGCAAGAGTCTATCACCTATATCCTAATTCCTTGAAAAGACAGACAATTTAGTAAATCCAGAAGCTCCTTGGAAGCAGGCTGAATCCCAGCAGAAGGGGTGAGTAGTTTAACTGGAATGTGGATGCTGAGTACACCAAACAGTGTAAAAAAATTATTGATGATTCTGGTATGAGTGCACCCTGTTTGCATTCTGTTTCTCACGGTGGCCAATCAAGAGGGTAGGTTTTGTCTTCAGCAAGTTTTTAAAGTCCTTTAGACATTTTTTTACATGGAATATTCTTAGGAGTCTGCAAAATAGGGGATAATGATTCTGAGGTTTGTAAGGAGCTTTATTAAAGCATTTTTAGAAACAAAAAAATCCATGTAAAATCAGGTGTGGTTGTTTCATCATAAACGTCTAAAGTCTTTCTGAATTCCATTAAGCTCTCGGCTCTTCTATCCTCTGACAGTAAGTGGCATTGGTTAATGATAGAATCATAGAATCAACCAGGTTGGAAGAGACCTCCAAGATCATCCAGTCCAACCGAGCACCCAGCCCTAACCAGTCAACTAGACCATGGCACTAAGTGCCTCATCCAGTCTTTTCTTGAAGACCCCCAGGGACGGTGCCTCCACCACCTCCCTGGGCAGCCCATTCCAATGAGAAATCACTCTCTCTGTGAAGAACTTCTTCCTAATATCCAGCCTATACCTACCCTGGCACAACTTGAGACTGGGTCCCCTTGTTCTTTTGCTGGTTGCCTGGGAGAAGAGGCCACCCCCCACCTGGCTACAATGCCCCTTTAGGTAGTTGTAGACAGTAATAAGATCACCCCTGAGCCTCCTCTTCTCCAGGCTAAACAGGCCCAGCTTCCTCAACCTCTCCTCATAGGATTTGTGCTCCAGGCCCCTCACGAGCTTTGTTGCCCTTCTCTGGACATGTTCCAGCACCTCAACATCTCTCTTGAATTGAGGGGCCCAGAACTGGACACAGTACTCAAGGTGTGGCCTGACCAGTGCTGAGTACAGGGGAAGAATAACCTCCCTTGTCCTGCTGGCCACACTGTTCCTGATGCAGGCCAGGATGCCATTGGCTCTCTTGGCCACCTGGGCACACTGCTGGCTCATCTTCAGCTTACTATCTATCAGTACCCCCAGGTCCCTTTCCTCCTGGCTGCTCTCCAGCCACTCAGTCCCCAGCCTATAGCGCTGCTTGGGGTTGTTGTGGCCAAAGTGCAGAACCCTGCACTTGGCCTTGTTAAATCTCATCCCATTGGCCTCTGCCCACCCATCCAGCCTGTCCAGGTCCCTCTGCAGGGCTCTCCTACCTTCCAACAGATGTGCTGTGTGAAACGGGTTGTAAAAAACACAACTTTAAAAAAGGTTGTTGCTTTGTGGAAAACTCTGTAAGTTGCTGTTTTGTGACAGTTGCAAACGGGAATGGGAGGTTTTCATTTTGTTATTTCACATAACTCGTGGGCATCAACTCTCTAAAGAGCCCTGTGCTTAGCTTGGGAGTAGGTGAGGTGTAAGAGGTCATCACATGGCTTGGAGCTATTCCTACTCACCTGTACAAGAGTGCTTTCCAGAGGGGAGAGGAGGAATGGCCCTTCTAGCCCTGTCCCCAGGACAAAATCTAGCCTGATGTCCTTTGTGTGGTGTCTGTGTTCACACTGTTGCTGGCAGCAGCACTCAGCACCAGGAATTTCTGGTGACTTGTTTGTTATGTCTTTGAGTAAATGTCTTTCAGATTTCCACTCTGCATTCCTAATCCTCGTTTCATGGTTTGCAGTTATGGGAATGTTTTTCAGGGTTGCAGTTACTTTTCTGAAGAATTTTTCATATGAAGTGTGGCTTTCTGCATTTACTTAACTATCTTTAGTGACCTTTCAGAGTCCTTTTGTCGCCAGGCCTCTCCCCAGATACAAGATACTTAAATTTTCACCAGTGTATTTTAACTTTGGTATTAATTTTCTTTTAAATGTATTCCTCCTGTGACATCTGGACATTTGGTGCTCTGAAGAGCATTTCTTTGCCAAGGTCTCAGTGAGTAAAGGCTCCTTTAAAAACATCAAAATGATTTGAGAAGCCAGGTCTGCTTGTAAGTTAGGAAAAAAAAGTCCCTTTGCAGCTCTGCTTGCTGAGTATGTGCTTCATCCCATCCTCCCCATACCTATCAGTTTTTACTTTCACTGTGACCCATGCAAAACAATTTTAATAATGTTAATCCAAATCTACCCAAGGCTTAGGTAAGACACATGAGTCTGATAGTCATGCTTCAGGCCAGCGAAGTTCTTGTCCTGCTGGAGTTCAGGGAAGAGATTTGACACTCAGAGAGTTGCCCAGGTAGACTGAGTAAAGAGCCATATTTGCAGTCAAACACTATTTGTGATCTGGAGTGCTTCTTGAGGTATTTGTGATCTGAAGTGCTTTCCTGAGGGGAGCTTATTCTTGGTAATCCCCAGTATGTGAAATGATTCCTTTCTCTGCAGCATGCTCCTGGCCATGATGCAAGTCCATGTCTAACTAGCTGTTGTTCTCAGTTCTTTTCCCTGATGAGAAGAGTCTTAAAGGTATTCCTTGTACAAGAAAGAGCAATAAATACCTTGTGAAGTTTCTTGGAGAAAAGCTCTGAGCCACTCTGGGGGTTTCCATTTACTATGTAGTTGCTTCAAGAGAGAAATGTGAGTCAACAGCATTGGATACAGTAGTGGAAATTTGGCACTCTTGCTTATGATTAGGGAAATGTCATCTATCAAAGCAGCAAGTGTTGCTTCTGGACTGTGACCTAGCTTGGGGAGATTAAGGCAATTAGTAATGTTAGGAGCATTTTTCCACTAAAAATTGTGACCTGGTTGCTATGAAAAGCAACTTTGGAATCTGCATTCACATTCCTGATTCATTTTCACTGTATTTTTGCTGTTAATGTGAACTAGTGCTACAGCTGTATTTCCTTTCTCTGCTTGGGAGGGACAGGAGCTGATATTCTCTGATCTGTTCAGCCAGCCAGCTGTCTGGTAGGAGCTATAGCCAAGCCAGTTGTGAGAGCATGGTGGAGGATGCTGTGCATGAGAGTTTTGTTCTGTTTTGTTCCTGTAGCCCTCTACAAAGATGCACTAGTCTGCCTTGGCCAGGACTGCTGTGCCCATGAGGCCAGCTAAGTTCTCTACAGGATGGACAAGTTCGTGAGGGATGAAATGTCCTCTCTTCTTGTGCTAGAGAGGAAAGAGGCTATTTCTGCCTCCTCAGCTGTGATTGACATGAAGATGTGCCTGCATCCAACTGTGTCTACATCGAGTTGCATTTTCATCTACTTGAGTTTTCCATCCTGTTTTTTTCCATTTCCTTTGGTGGTCTGTATGGGGTGGGTAGGTGTATTTGAGCCAGCAGCTCGATCCCAGCCTGGCTGTCCAGCCTCATGCCCAGCACAGTGCTAGAGCCCCAGGGTTGTTGCCACTCTGCCCTGAGCCATGCTTCAGCCTGAAGTCATTTGAAGGGGTCCTGCTGTGCCTGTGGAAGTTTGCAGGGCCCTGTGCTGGCCCGCTGGGTTTTCAGGATCACATCTGCCAGGCATCTTGCCACTGTTTCCTGCTGGTGCCCTGGGCTATGGCTACGTGATGCTTAACAGGGGGTGGCAGGCCGCTGTCCCCCTTCCCCTTCAGTGCTGGCAGGGGGCTTTCCTCTGTGACTGAAGGCAGCGGGCAGAAGGCGATTATCAGAGCTGCATAAAAGCTGTTTCCTTGTAATGGGCTGCACTCCTAGTGCTGTCACAAACTACCCAGCTGCTCTAGCTCCTTCCCTCCCACTGCTTTTCTCTTCCAGCCTGTTACACCCTCTCTGCTTTCTTTCTCTCTCGTTCTCTTTCACATCTTCCTTTCCTTGTCCCCTCCTGGTTTACTTTTACCCCTGCCGCCATACACAGGGGAGGAGAGCAGGGGAAACAGCCAGGGCAGAGGCTGGCTTGTTAGAGCAGGAGCTTTGAAGCTGGTGTGAAAAATGCAGCATGGTAGTGTGGGATATGTTAGGCATCCTCATGGATGCTATTTTGACGAGTGCCTCTGAGCAGGCAGTATGCTAGGGGAGCTCACTTTCCTAGCCTGAGTTATGCTTGCCTGTGCATGCCCACTTGGGGAAAGTGCGTGTGTGTTGTCTGTGCGCATCAAACTGTCAAGTCTCACACATGGAGTGTGAGACTTGCACATTAGGCTTTCTCCTCACACTCCCCTAGGCCTGTGTTTCATGCACTTGCAGCTCAGCACTTGGTCTGCCCCCTTGACGCATTCCCACGTGGGAGACCCTCACCTTCTGCTGTGCTGTGACATGGCACTGTTTTGCACAGAGGGCAAAGACAGCTGCTAAATGGGGTGGCTGTGTGGTGTTCATGCATGTTTGCCGTCGTGTTCCTTTCTGCCACTTACTTTGTGTCTTTTAGTGGAGTCTCTTGCCACAGGATCTTGTGCAGATGAAGTCTGCAGATACAGGATCTGACCTTCAGTGACAGACGCCGGAGGAGTTGGGAGCCTCCATGCAGATAGGTGTCAGACGTTAACAAGAAATGGGTTCAGAGTTACTTTTTGTCATTGATTCATGCTTAGATTTTATTAATGTATCAGAGTAAACTTATCTGAAGTTTATTAAAGAATATTGAGTATATCTGTCCTTGGCAGGAGGCTTTTCTAGTGAGACTAATAAAGGCAGAATAAATCATTGTCACTGAAGGATGTGGTGGTTGGTCTGTCCTTGAAAGGCAGAATGAACCTGAGGAGCTGAAATCCAGAAGAGGCAAGTGGTTGGTGATAGATTTAGTCATTTGTTGGCTGCATTTTGGCAAATATAATCAAAGCTGGCAAGTCTTTTATTTCTTAGTTTTTAAACCCACCATCAATGTAGGAGTTTTTTTTTTGGCAATGTAAGGAGTAAGACCAAGACTTAGCTGGACTAGAGGAATGTACTTTCTCCTTGTAATGTGAGATGAGAAGTATGAAGGACTTCTTGCATACTGTCCTCCTTACGGCCAAATAGGCACACGAAGTTCTGATTTTTAACAGATTCTTCCATGTTCCTGAAAGTTCCTGGAATGGTATCTGTGATTTTCTTCTCGCTTTAGTTCATCAAACACACATAGTTGTGGCCCTGGCTTGGGTTTTTTGAATAGGGATTCTCAAACTGCACATTGTAGTGGTGGATGACAGTGACAAACCAATGCTGCCTTATGTCTAGACCTCTTATTCTGTGCAAGGATGTGGCCTTGGATGGAGCCAAAACCTGATGTGCTGTCAGTGATCCTGGTGCCTGTGCAAACATGCATCAAAGCCCCTTTATACTCTGGAGCATCTTGTCTGGTTCATCCCCTCTAAATCAGTACTTAGCTGACACATTGGATGATGATACCCAAGAAAGGAAATCCCTGGTCTGTTTAAATAGTGGACAAATGAGAGGTATGTCTGTGGGTGTGTGCGTGTAACAGACAGCAAAAGGGCTTGGCTGATGTTCTGGTCATTCCACAGGTGCACCTGCGCTCTGCTGAGCGCCTCCGTGAGCTGTGCTGCGCCAACCGAGGCACCTTCATCAAGGTGGGACAGCACCTGGGAGCACTTGACTACCTGCTGCCTGAGGAGTACACTCGCACCCTCAAAGTGCTGCACAGCCAAGCCCCACAGAGCAGCAGGCAGGAGATTGAGCAAGTTATCCGTGAGGATCTGGGCAAAGAGGTAAGGGCAGCCAATAGTCTTTTACCCACTTGGGCCTCAGCAAGCCCAGGTCAGCTAAAAGAAGCACAGGAGATTCTTGGTGGTTCTGAGGTGCAAGAGATACTAAGAAGTGATCTCTGCTTCTCTCCTCCACTCTCCTGGGAGAATACCATGCTAATATTCCCTGCCCATTGATGGGCATTACTGGTGAGCTTAGGAAAGGAGAAGATAACAGAGGATTAAGGATGTGAAAGCTGCCAGGTGCAAATGGCAGGGCTCAGCAGAACAGCATACCTCAGAGGTTATGCCAAGACTAACAGAATTGCTGGAGGTCAGGATGAAGGGTTGTCTGCCACACTGAGATCTGGAGGTGTTGATGTTCAGAGGAAAGATATATTGGCAGAACTCTGTGAGGGATGACTGCTCTCCTCTGGCTGCCCTAGACCAATTCCAGCTGGCACTGGCAGCCCTTTACTTTCTGGAGCCCTTAATTAACCCCAAAAGAAAATAATAGCATAAATCATTTCTGTTGCTTGCAAGTCAGGTAACACAGTAGCCAAGGAAACTCTGTCACCATTAACCCTCAGCAGCCCAGAACATTGAGACCAGTGTTCATTAGATATGAGGGAATTAATTGCAGTATTTAGAGAGGGTATTCTGCTGTTTCACATCTTGCCCTTACAAAAAGAGATTCTCTCATTCCAGCTTAGGTTGTGGAGAAGTATTTCAAGGACCACAACCGACATGGTGAGGGAGGCAGAAGGCAGCAATGTGCAAAAGCAGTGGTAAGGAAAGTATGGGTGAGGGGGAGGAAGGCAGAAGGCTGAAGAAGGGAAGCTGTTGTTGCTCATATAGGGAGATATATGGAACTATTTTGGGTTCTTCTGGATTGACTATGTCATCAGGAAGTAATTGGGTGGAACATAAAGGGTAAGTGAAATATCTGCACCTAGTGGGTATATTATGGGTAGAGTTTGATATGGCGAGTCTGCCTGTGTGCGGTTTTAGGATCTAGGTATCATCTAGACAGGAATGACAATTGATATTTCTCTGCAGTTTAATTGCAGGGTTGATACCAGCCCCTGACCTGCCAGAGACTCTCTCTCTCTCTCTCAATGCTTCATCTTTGTAGCATAGCTGGTCCCAGCTGTGTTCAATAACTTGGTGGATAGATGGAGCAGGATAGGCTAATGGACCCTTGCTGCTTCAAGGGCTTCCATCTGGCAGTCTTCCCTCTACGGGAGTCATGGAAAGCTACCTCAGGATTGGCATCCACTAAGTTACCACAGCAGCCAGCACTGGTTCAGTTTGTGTGGCACCTTTCAGAAGTTGAGGCAAGTGCTCAGAGATCAGCCCTGTTCGCTCAAGTGCGTGTTCAGCCGCCAGTGATCTGCTCTGGTTTCTTTCAGCTTTTTTGAAGATAGATGAGCTCTCCATGCCTCATAGATCCCCAGCAAGGCAGCTCAAATCCGGTGTCCACAGCAGCCTTCTCTCTTAGTGTTCATTTCACCCACATGAGCAGTGCTGGGTAATATTTAAAGAGATTGAGAAAGGGAGGGGAAAAAGGTAGAAATGGGAAGAAAGAGAGAGAAAGGAAATGTTAATTAGTGAATGGTAAAAAAGAATGACAAGTACAGAAATTAAAGAGCTGGTGAGACTGGGCAGTGTTAAATGCCAAGGTAAATGCCCATGTTTGTTAGTTTCAAGGTATTTGAAAACAGAAAGGATTTGGGGAACATAATGCACCAAAGTTGTCTTTGCTGAAGCCCAGAGGATTTAACGGGGTTACTTCAGGAACAGATTTGTTTCCCACATAACTACATCCTCAGTACATTTTAAATATAATATACTTACCTGAAATACAGGCGGCAAAAGAGCAAGAAGGAGTGTAAGGGCAGAGGAAGGTACAGAGAGAGAGATCTTGAAACCGCCCACCTTGAGGCCTGCATTACACCTGGGAACTTGCAGATGAATTCAAACAGAAGAGAAAATGTTAGGGAACCTTTCCAATTTGCCTATGCCTAACCTTGTAGCTCTTGAATTCACAGTATCACAGTATTATTAGGATTGGAAGAGACCTCATAGATCATCAAGTCCAACCCTTTACCACAGAGCTCAAGGCTAGACCATGGCACCAAGTGCCACGTCCAATCTTGCCTTGAACAGCCCCAGGGACGGCGACTCCACCACCTCCCTGGGCAGCCCATTCCAGTATCCAATGACTCTCGCAGTGAAGAACTTTCTCCTCACCTCCAGCCTAAATCTCCCCTGGCGCAGCCTGAGGCTGTGTCCTCTCGTTCTGGTGCTGGCCACCTGAGAGAAGAGAGCAACCTCCTCCTGGCCACAACCACCCTTCAGGTAGTGGTAGACAGCAATAAGGTCATCCCTGAGCCTCCTCTTCTCCAGGCTAAACAATTCAGAGGTAAGACTTCCAGTTCCCCTATCAGGTGCAGGAGCATGCTCCTCAGGTGAATGCCGAGTGTAGGCAAGAAATAATTATGTACAGTTAGTGTCAGTATAGAACAAGTGAGAGAAGCAGCGACTGGAAATACAGAGATACATAGGGAAGTCTGTGACAGGCTGACAAATTAGGCAGGAGCTTGCAGAAGGGCAGGAAGATGGGAAGATCAGAAAAGCCAGTTTCTTGTGTAGAAACATTGTCTCTTCCGTCAGTTAGAAGTGGCCTGTCTTCTGTTGTGGCCTACTCTTGAAATTGTTGTCAGAGGCTTGGTTGATTGGCAAATTGAGTGATTTTGTGGGGAAAGTGGTGTGAATTGTGACTATGTCAATGGGACTCATCTTGGAGTAAAGACAGAGGGCTTGTGAGTTAGCTTTACAGCAGTTCAGCATGATTCTTCTGTCACTGTGCAAATTTGTGTGACGCTGCTGCTGGGGGAATCTCCCATTTTAGAGCAGCACTGTGGCTTGAAGCTGAGAGATGGTGCATATAGCTCTACTGCACGGGCTAATGTGCTGATGTAAAGGAAACTGGAATGTATGCTGATCTGATGTGGAAGGAGGAGCATCCTGCATGCTTACTAATGGCTTGTCCTGTCAACTGCTGTTTTAAGTCTAAGGGGAATCTTTGTACCTATTGAAGATCATTTGAATAAAAATGATCAGTGGTGAGCAGATGTTGTCTTCTAATAGCCAAAGTGGTTTAGCTAAGTGATGGTGGGAAGTGGTCCATTCTCTTGTATGTTGTATGCAAGAGGTTGAGGTGGCGTTCTCAGGGTGACACAAGTAGCAGCAATGGGAGAGGCTGCACAAAGGAATCTTTACAGTAACTCCTTTAAACAATCATTATCAAGATCATAGAGTAAGAGTCTTTCAGGGAGTCAGTGGAGATACCACATGTTGGGTTTGAGCAGTTGGGAAGGCTGTATGCATAGTAATAGGTGATGAGGTATGGTTGCAGGAGTTTCTTCTACCTCTCTTTTCATCTTCCTTGCTTGGAGAAGGCTCTGAAAGTGCAAAGGTGTCAAGTGTGAGAAACAAAAGCAAAATGAACATATTATCTACCCCACAATTGTTATTTTCTCTGCAAAGCTATTAATGACACAAGGAAAGACAGCTGATTCAGCTAAGCTCTCTAACTCAACTAAAGGCATGCAGAGTAGAGCCAGGCAACTTCTAGTGAAACACACACCAGACATCGAGGGAGAAAGGTTGATGAGGGACTCTGGAAGATAAATCTTTCAGAATGGTTGCACCTTAAAACCACAGAATCGTTGTGCTTGGGAAGTAGAAATGATAGAAGAAATGTTTTCCCAGCACTGAGTTTAGGGGCATTTCCTCCCTTTGGCAGCTCTGTTGGAAGGAACTGGCTTGTCGTTGTGGGTTTGTAAGAACACTGCTCATTGGCTTCCAACCCATCCTTGTACATCAGAGTTTTGTAATCAAATGTAGTTCTGCCAGTTTTGCTCCTTCCTGGCAGGTTTCTGTCTGGCTGTTTCTCTGGTCCCTGTCCTTGTGTGTGGTCTGAGGATGTGCAGTTGAGGGTTAGGGCAAGGATAAATTTAGCATCCTCAATGTGATCCAAGGTAGAGTCTTTCTCATGCTGGTAGGGCACCTGTGCTGTGCAGCTGCCCAGGAGCTCTGTGTCCAAGCTGCCTCTCTGCCTGCAGGGCAAGGGGCTGGTGTAAAGCACAGGGCCAGCCTTGCCTGCCATGAGAGTGAGGGTCTGTCCTTTCTTCTTGTCCGTTGACTAGATTCAACAGCTGTTATCAAGAGGTCAGAGATATGAGGATGTTGCATAGAAGTGGAAATTGTCAAAGCTGAGCAATCCTAGATGCTGTGAAGTGATGGATCTCAAGAAATTCTATCCTCAGGCATCCGTATCTGCAAACATACCATTGCTAGTGAGTTTGTTGCACTTCAGGAAGGCTGAGAGGCTAAACAGGCTCCATAGGGAGAACATGTTAGTGATTGAATGTGTTGGTTCTGGTGCCTGCTTTGTTCAAAGCTGGGAGAAAGGGCTTGAGAGTGCCCAGGGGTCAAGACTTCTCTCTGCTGAAGCCAAATTGTGTAAAGGACTTGAAGATGGAAACAGTCATTTGGAAGGATGTCAGTTTAGCTCTGCTATGTGGGAGTGCAGGTAATGGGAAGTAGTTTCTAATTGCTTGATTAGCCAGCACCTCCAAGGAGACCATCCTTTTCATCCACACTTAATTGCAGCTTTTACCTGTTTTTCAAGAACTGTTTTGCCATTTGCAAGAAGCCTCCTGCGGCCACGCAGTAATGGAGCCTGCTGATTGAGCAGGGCAAGACATGTCAGTGGTTTGACTGTGATTTGTAAGAAAAGCACATGTGGTAGAGGAACCTCCTGTGCTGTGGTTTGTGAAGCAGGATGCATTTACACAGTGCTGTTTGGAGGACTCAGCCTTAGGTTGAAGAGCTTTGCTCTCCTTGGGTTCCTACTGTTGTAGCTGGCATGGCACCAGTGCTGTGCAGTACGAAACAGGTACTCCTTGTCTGAGAAGTTAACTGCCTTGGCAACAGAACTGTGACTACTAAGAATACTGCCCTTTGTCCCCCTAATTAAAATTGCTTCTAAGGTTCCCAAAGTGTCTTCCAGGTTGGGCACATGAGTGTTATTTCTGCAGTTGAAGTGTACTCATGTACTTCCCTTGAACTGCCGGGGTGTAAGAGAAGACAGAGGGAAGAGATTACCTTTCCCTCATGTTTCTGTACTCATTCTTGGTGCAGCCAGGCAGCCTTTGCTGTGCCAATGACAGGGAGGATGGACTGATTCCCTCCCTCTCTAACTGTTGATAACCATTTTAAGCTCTGATGAGACATATGCTTACTTCCTATTTGCAAAGCACTGCTATTTGAAGCAGTGCTCAGCCCTGTGGGAGAGAGAGTATTCAGGCTTTCAGTAGGCTATTGGGTATTATGCTGCATGTCCTACAGCATCCAAGTTGTTTCCAAGGGAGTATGAGCCACATTCTGTGACTGGCTCTGTATGTTGCTCTACAGAGGATCCATTCACCCTGCTAAATCACAAGGTCTTCGGGTCATGGTGTTGCAGATCCTGCTATGGCCTCACAGAAAGTCTCTTCCCAGGCAGGCAGTGTTGTCTAGCCCAGGATGCCAGGACATGTGCCTGCTTCCCCAGATGTTGCACAGCCTGTGGTCAAGTGTTCTGCCCCGAAGCACTGATGTGTGGCCAGTCAGTGCGTGTTTGCTGGCATGATTGCTTGGGGCCATGGGGCTGATGCTGAATCACTCTGCCAAACACCTAGGTGTCTCCCATAGCTTCCAACCTTGGTTCTGTCCTGGAGTAGCCCACTCCAGCAATTCTGTGCTGGGGTGCTCTGTCAAGTTTGTTCTCACGTACTTCACTAACAGACAAAGGGAAACTAGATTTAGGTCAGCAAGAGCTTCTTCTGCCTGCTTCGGGTGTTATGTCCTTCACAGAAAGTCTCCTCTTCCTGCATGGTGTTAGCCACCAGAGTGGAGGCTGGGCTGTGATAGCCATTATTCAGACAGTGTGAGGTGCTAGGAAGTGAGATGGAAGAATCTGGTCCTTCTCACAGCCCTCTGAGTCTCTCTCAGTAGGCCTGTCAGGGCTTCCAAGCATGTGTCAATAAAAAACACATTTGTATTAAAACTGTAATGAGGAATAAAAACCCTTCACATTTTTTACAATAACTTGAAATATAAAAAAGAGATTTTTATCAATTATGAAAAGGATTTTGGCCATAAAAAGGTAATTTAAAGAGTCTGAGATGGATGGCGAATACCATTAATGTCACCCAGAATAAATGGGCCTGCATTATTCAACTGAAAGGCAGGAGTGGCTGCTGCAGCCTCCGCAGTGCTCTCCCTGCCCTGTTTCTGGTAAGAGGCCCCAGTTGCTGATGCATCTTTATGTGGCTGCCTCTGTACCAAGCTCTGGTGCCGCCAATAGCTGCTCAGAACTAGGACCAATTCCAGATTGGGAAGGCAAACAAGGACCTTGAGTACTGTGTCCAGTTCTGGGCCCCTCAATTCAGGAGAGATGTTGAGGTGCTGGAGCGTGTCCAGAGAAGGGCAACAAGGCTGGTGAGGGGCCTGGAACACAAATGCTATGAGGAGAGGCTGAGGGAGCTGGGGGTGTTTAGCCTGGAGAAGAGGAGGCTCAGGGGTGACCTTATTGCTGTCTACAACTACCTGAAGGGAGGCTGTAGCCAGGTGGGGGGTGGCCTCTTCTCCCAGGCAACCAGCAACACAACAAGGGGACACAGGTCTCAAGTTGTGCCAGGGAAAGTATAGGCTGGATGTTAGGAGGAAGTTGTTGCCAGAGAGAGTGATTGGCATTGGAATGGGCTGCCCAGGGAGGTGGTGGAGGCACCGTCCCTGGAGGTGTTCAAGAAAAGCCTGGCTGAGGCACTTAGTGCCATGGTCTAGTTGATTGGCTAGGGCTGGGTGCTAGGTTGGACTGGATGATCTTGGAGGTCTCTTCCAACCTGGTTGATTCTATGATGATTCTATGACCTTAATATGTCTCAGGTGGTCCACTTTGCTTTCTTCCCTGTGTTCTTAGTTGCTCTGTTTTAAGCTCTGGTGTTAGTGACCCTTAGTGTCATGCCAATGACACAGAAACGTGGGACAGCTTTGGAACAGGGTACTTCTTCTGTGGATTTTCTCTCTGTTCACAGGTCCTGGGAGAGGATCTGAGTCCTGCTCATGGCAGCTTCTTCCTGGGTGCTCTAAGCCCCATGTCTAAGAGAGAGAAGGTTTTGTGAATAGATTAGAGGATAATCTTCTTTGGCTTCTTTCAAGATAATAAGATTCACAATACAGGAATTTGGACAATAGATTTTCTGAGGGATTTTTTTTTTGAGGGCCTTCTGGAAGAAAGCGAAAGATTTGAGATCAGAACATGCAATAGGGAATGGCCTGGTGCAAGGAGTAGTTCTGCTCTCCATACTTAGTGACTTTTTTTTTCCTTTTAATTTACAAATTCTTTAGGTGCCTGGGGGTTAGTGTGTGACATACCTGCACACAATTTGTTGGCTCACAGTGTCTTGTGTGCAGGTGGTAATGCCTCTTCAGTACAGTTTCTCAAGGGTTTTGATGACACTTGAAGTGTTGCTCTGATGCAAATCTTGCCTGGCAAAGCACCCCACACCTGTGTTCAGTGTCCATGGCCTGCAGAGCATGTGCTGCACATCAGGGCTCTAGCCATTAGCAGAAAGTACCTCTCAACCATGGCTAACTCTTCCAGTTCCAAGCAATTACTGGAAATTGCTATCTGTAACTAGGGTAGATATTTCTTATCTGGCTTTCTTGCGTACAGACTTCCTTTTTTTGGACATGGTATGTGTCTCCTTTGCTCAGCAGTCTCTGTGCATTTATGACATAGCAGGATCTGGGCAGGGGCAGAAGCACTCAGCTGCTGTGTGGAGGGTCTGGCTTCTGCTTCAAAGCCTGCTGCTGGTACTCTCAGAAATATTCTTGCTCAATGCTCTAATCTAGACTCAGGCTGGGTATTCTATGCCTGATTTTTCTGATGCTGCAGGGAATCCTGTCTTCTGCCTGCCCACTGATATTTTAATGCTTTACTTTATTGTGTCTGGTTAGCATCTCATGTTCCCTCTCTGAATTTTCCATCTGCATGGTTACTTGGCTCTTGACCCATCTGAAACATGAACACATGATACAGTGTGTTGGGTGACTTCTGGCAGTAGATTATTAGTGGGTGTAACCAATGACATAAAATGAAATGAGGAGTTATGAGGCCTAACCTTGGCATTTTCCTAACCCACAGAAGAGACACATAGCATTTTATGATTTTTTTTTTTTTAAAGATGTAGAGTGATCTAATGGTCTCTGTTTTATGGCACTTCTGGGAGCTCTCTGAGAGACAGCTCCTGATTCTGTAGAAAGAAGCTGAGCTTCAACTGTGTCTGCAGAATGAAAAAGCTTCCATGGGTGACAACACTGAAGATTCTCCTCACGGGAAGCCTCGCAGTCAACATGCTTTTGTGTTTTAAGAATTGAAGTGAAAATTGCTATCTGAGGCATCCCAAAGGTCTTTCCTCCAGTGAGCACAGTGTGTCAGCCCCTAGTAGGCAGCCTGGCCTAAGAGGGAGGAAGTTTGCTCCTGTTCCCTTTGGAAACAATCAAGTTAGGTTTGCGAGCATTAAGCACATTTTGCTCTTCTTTGCTGTAAGCTTTGCAGCACTTGATTTCTACAAGGTGTGTGGTTCAGAGCCAAACCTATAAAGCTGTCTGTAACAACTGAAGCAATAAACTCATACGACCTATTGCTTGTGCCAGAAAAGCTCAGCTGTTACTAAACCCTTGAGTTTCTCCCTTACAAAGCTCACATAACTACTCTGTCTCAAATTGGCAAGTTCTTGGAAGAGGCTGTGCAGCACCAGCCCTTCCAAATTTCAAATAATTAGTAGAAAATATGCATTAGTTGGCTCATTTCAGATAATGAATGAAGCTGAGATGGTATCACTTGGAGTGGAGAACAAAGCTAATTTTGCCAAACAGGTTATTGGATGTAACTGATTGGTTCAGGTCTATTAACTGTTATTCCCATTTATCAAGAAAGGCTAGAAGGAAGCTAGAGCCATTAAGATGACTAGGTCTTGTTAAAAGAGGTTGTACTAAAGAAGAATCTCCATGTAACCTCTGCTGCCCTCTCCTTTGCAAACTGCTAGTATTTTTGCCCTGGCCACACCATCCTGTCCCAGGTTGTCTTTTGTCCTTTGGATTGTAAACTCACTTCTTTTTTTTTTTTTCTTCTTTTTTTTTTTTCCTCTCTTCCTCTCTGTTTGAAAGAACTTTGAGTCTGGTTCTTACTGGGACATCCTATCAAAGGTTTTTTTCAGGACCAGCTCAGGGATTACAGGTTGGCTGTCCTGAGCTAAATGTTTAGGATGATGGGTAGTTCTTCGTGAGTGAACAGCAGGGAAGAAAAGGGAATGGACTGCATTCCCTCTCCATTGTCTGCACAACCCTAGCATTCTGATGACAATGTGTTTGGTAGACTATCTCTATTTAGTTTGTGTCCTGTCCTTGAGGAAGAAAGAGGTGTAGCTTGACCCAGCAGGCTCTGGGCTGCCCTATTCTGGCTTTGCTCTCCTTGAGGTATGTCTGGAGTGGGTCACAGTCCTTGGCCTTTCTTTGGTGAGGTGACCTTTTGGGTTATGATAAGTTGTGTTTTGAGACAGGTGCCCCTATGTACCTTCATCTACAGGAGCCAAACTACAGGAAAGCAGAGCTATGTACCAGTTAGTGTTTAGAGGCTCCTTGTCCTCTTCCTATTCCAGAGACTGACTGTATTGCTCCATCTGTTTTTGACTTGCATCAACTCTAAGAAGAAGAGTAGGGCAGCTAAATTTTGGATCTAGAATAGTGGGTTGCTGGATTGCTCAGAAATGCAAGGAAATTAATCAGAATTAACCCCCTGCCTTTGTTGCCTTAGCCTACTTTTTCTCTATGTACCTCTAGCAGTACACCCTGGGGGTGCCAAAGGAGAACTTTCATTCAAGGGGGAAGACAAACAAGCAGTTTCCCACTGTACCCTGGACTTGCAACCCTTCCTTTGTGGTGCTTGTCACAGCAGCAGTGCTAGGCCTGTAAGTGTAGTTGATTTATGTTAACCATTGAAACAATAATGTTTAATCTGCAAAGTGCTAATCTATTTTTTATGTTGATTATGAATAGGCCAGCTGTGCCTACTTCCCTATTCATAGAGTTTAGTGAGCAAGCCCGTTTCGCAGGCTGAGTTTGGAGGGTGATTTACAAGAAAGCAGACTTGGCTTTGAGGAGAGTAAATCAGCTGAGTTGCACCACTGAATCAGGAACCTTGCAGCCCAGCAAGATATCTGGAGGCAAAGCACAAGACATGGGAAGAACAGAAGGAAGAGAGATAATAAATAAACAGTAGAAGGAGCAAAGCAGAAATGTGAAAACAGGGAAAATATAGGCAGGAGAAGAAAGGGAAGGTTGACATTCAGAGGAGAGATTGACAAGGAGGAAACAGGAAATAAAGTACCTGGCTAAGCATAGGACTTTTCTCTCTGGATGAGTGCAGAGAGGCCTGAGCAACAGGGTTTATGTAACTGGTCATCAGGGAATGCATGAAACCCTTTCCCCAGCGTGGTGCCAGTGGTACTGTTGGCAGAGTTGCTTATGGATTTAATTTGCCATGCAGTTGTCTCTCTCAAATGACTTTTCTGGATCTCAACTTTTTCTGAGAACAGGCTGCAAAGGATACAAAGGATCTCTGACTTTTCCTCAGTCACTGCACCTTTTTCTGGGCAATGTGGACTGCTGTACGGCTGTGCCTCTTGCACTGACTGTTTTGCCAGGTGTGTCAGTGTTTCAGTATCCCATCAAGGCACAGTCAGCACCAGTAACTGGATTAGAAGCTTTACATCTTCAACAGAGCTTTACTACTTTTGTAGCAAGTTTCTTCTAAAGTAGTGACCTCATTATATCCTTTTCTTGATATGAATTCAGTTCAGGCAGAGCTGCCCACGTCTGCCAGGATCCACTTCAGATCCTCACTCTTACTTATCTCTCCTATTTGTCTGGAGTTATGTTGTGTTTCAACGAAACTTTATCATGATTGCATTGATGTAATTCTGACCAAAGCCTGAGGAAGGCATTGTAGTTGGGCAGTCTGGCTGGGACTGAGCTTTGCCTTCTGTTGTACTGTTCCTTTGTCCACCTTGACAATATATAGTCCAAAGCTGCTTTTGCCATTTCTGCTCTTTGTCTCAGACCTAGGAGTGCTTTTCCCTCATCCCTTCCTGAGGAGACACTTAAGAATATTCCCCTTAGTACTCATGGGACTGTTCCTCTCTCACAGGAGCTGTCAGTGTGGCATATACTCACAGGTATTCAGTGCTGTCCTGCCAGATATGTACCCTTGCAACACGGCTCTCCACTCCACTTGCAGACCCTCCCTCTGCACTCACACACCTGTCCTGACCCTGTTCTTCACTCATCCCTCTGCAGACAGAGGATTTTGCCTCACGCAAGATGTGCATGCAAAGCGACACAAGTCACTGCCCTGTGCCTCCTCCTTAACACTCTGCACAAGCTGTTGCACAGCTTTGCTTGCTGATGAGATGTTTGCAGCCCACCCCTTCCAGACATACCCCTAGACATCCCCTTACCACTGTATAGTCAGATAAACCTGCCCATAGACACTTCTTCTCCACCATTTCTCTCATATGCTTCTCAAAGCCCCCAGGCTTTCAAAGCTGAATCTGAGGCATTTGAGATGAGGCACAGGTGATGTGTGTTCCCGAAGGTCTCTGTATATTCTCAGGCTCTGGCAGCTGGTTATTTCTCATAGGACTGCAGCTGTTGTGCAGGCTTACTGCTGACAGGGCCCTTGGGGCATCTCAGCAGTCTTCCTCTGCCTGGCTGTGACTTCACTGTGGAACCTGTTTATTGTGGGTCTGTTGACCCTTTTCTACTCATGTTTCAGCCAGTGCATACCAGGGATATGTTTATGCCTGAAGTCAAAATGGTCTTGGAAATTCATTTGCTTGTGGCCACTTTCTTGAATCTTACCTTCTTGCTTAATGTACCAGCTGGCCCCATCTCTGTGGCACATCTTCTTCTTTGTGGCGTTTTGGGAGAGGTTTCATCTCGATGTGAGAGAATGTTTTTACATTGAGAACTATCAGTCATGGGAGCAGCTTTTCCCAGGGATGTGCTGGAGTCCCCATTACCAAATGTTTTTGAGAGATGATAAACTTGTCTAGGCTCCTTTCCCATGAAAAGTTGGACCACATGGGCTTTTGAGATCCCTTCCAACCTGGGATGTTCTGTGATTTGGTGATTCTTTCCAAATGTGCTGTTTTTGCCGCAGGCTGTTGGCATCTGTGGAGGGGATATGTCACTTGGGAATATGTGTGCAGGAATTTAGCCAAGCAGTTCTGGGAATATACACCAGGGACTCTTGTGTCTTGCTACCTGTGTGGCTCAAAAGAAATGGGAACTTTGTGGGGAACAGCTGGATTGTTGTCACCTATCACTTGTGAGCGTTAGTACTCTGTGTCTAGTACTAGATTGAGACCTAATCTGGAAATTGTATAGGTCAGTGTTGATGACAAGGCCAAGTCTGTAGGCATGCTTGTCAGAAAGTTTGTGTTGTTATTGTGATGAGAAAGGAAACGAGGAGGGATGATTTGAGTGAGACTATTAGGAGCTGTGGTTTTGTTTTTTTGAATCTGGACAGAGAGAGAACTATCAGAAGGAAAATGTCTGAGACAGAGTGAAATTGTAATTTGGCTGAAAGAAGCCTGTACTTGAGTCACTAACAGTCATCAGAAAGGAGGTGGACATTTTATGTGAGCTATTACCTAGGTGCAGTGGTGAGGCTAGAGGCTGTGAGCAGAGCTTTGTGGAACATCTCCAGAAAGCTGGGAAAGGGGTAAGGAAGCTATTCGGATATATTAATAGAGCCATTAGCAGAACTGGAGTTTAGGGAAACTTCTCTAGTCCTTAGGAACCACAGGGATGTTCCTATTATGTTAGTACTTTCAGCTCTGTTGCTTAGGAGCTGAACAGCTGTAGAGAGCACAACCTCAAAGATCTCAGGAGAAAGGGGTCATTACTGCTCCTCCTGAACCGTGGAGTAAGAGTCCCTTAGGGCAGAGAGGATGCCAAGAGAAGTTTGCTGGCTGCCAGAAAGTTGTCTTCTGCCCTGCTCTCACTGCATGCTGGTATCACAAGTGAGAGCTTCCTTGATTAGCAGGAGAAGAAAGAATTGAGTGCTTTCAATTAAAACACAAAAAATGACTGGGAGTGGAGAAGTTGTGTGCTCTTGAACGGCCGTGATTCCAGTCTGAGCACTGACAAGTGTGGCTCTGTCCTTACAGGCAGGAGAGATGTGGGTGGAGTAGTATTTCTCAAAAAAGAGAGAAAAAAGTACATTCAGCTGTTCAAGTGAGAGACAGCCCAAGATGGAAGAGCAGATTTAAGGTAAAGGGAAGCCTTTATGTGCAAGGGGAGGACAGAGAATGCAAGGCAGACCCATAGCCTGCGCTGTTAGAGTGAATAAGTCACTACTTTATTTTTCAGCCTGGTGAGAAGGAAGGACACAAACAAGTGTGTATGTAAAAGTATATGCACGCCTCAGCCTCACACTGCTTTGGTCTGTGTATTTTACATAGACTATAAAATGCTTAGATGATGCAAAATAGAGAGCATAGTGACACTATTTAGTGGGCACCTTGAAAGACTGTAATTTCCCACCTAACTCTCTCCACCCAAGCATTGTTGCTGGTGGTCTTGGGCTTAACTCTCTGGATCAGGAAACTGGCTGCTGGTAGTGGCCAGTCACAGGCAGACTGGGTTGCAAAAGTGTTTTAGAATAGTGGAAAACTGACAAGCTACCCAAGATGTTTATTTGGAGGTGGAAGGAAATGGGATGTTGAACAGGCCAGATGTGGTAGTTTGGGAATCATTGTGCTGATCAACTGCATCTGAAAACAGGAAATGAGCATATCCCAATGGCCACATCAGAATTACAGGAACTGGTGCTTTGTTATCACTGAGGAAGTCATTGTCTTCAATAGTGCAAGCTTCTTCCACCTTCTAGTTTCTCTATGTGACCTGAATTTGCATCTTAAAATTATGATGCAACTTCTGACAGCAATTTTTTTTCTTTTTGGCAGTGGACTTTTTGCAAAGAAACTGTGTCTTGGAATTGAATTCTGAGCATGAGATTACAGGCGTGGGGAAAGCGTTGTCCAAAGTGGAGTACTAGGAGTAACGTTTGTGCTGGTGGGTGGGTTAGAGACGTGCTCTGAGACATCCCAGGTTTGCTGTTTCTTCTTTCTGGTTTGCTGTATGTGCTTGTGCTACTGGAGATGTTGTACTGGTTGTATGAGTAATATCTACACTCTGCTTTTCTACTATCCAGCTCGACATCTGCCTTATGACAGTCTGACGTGCAGTGTCTCTTCTTTCAGAATGCTTTGTGAAACCAGCATTTGCACAAAGAACAGCTGATGGAAGAGGCTGCTGTGATGTGGATGAAAAACTTGTAGAACTCCACCTCTTGTGAAAGCATTGACTCGCAGGGTGGTGAGCTTGTCAGTTAATCTTAGCATCCTGTGTCTCTGGAAGGTAGTAGGACACCCAGTAGTTTAATTGATGAAGGACATTTGTCTCCTTGTGCCAGACAGAGGATGTTCCTGAGCCAGTTAGTTTCCAGTCTGACCATGGCAGTCTTTGCTTTTATTGAACTGATATTTTTTTTGTGGGAACCATGGGTAACTGGCTTACCCTTCACAGAGTTGGGTGATGAGGTCCACCTCACAGGTAGGATCTCGGGAGATGTACATTGGGTCTGTCTGCTCCTTGCTGTTACCGCCTGTTGTAGCTGTCACTACTGAGATTGGTTTCGATCCAGGATGAGTGATATTCTCAGACAGTTCTGTCTTGTCTTAAGGATCTGACTTTACTCAAGAAAATAAATGAGCCTACCATGAGTGTGTCTGAGCACAGAGAAGCAAGAGCCATCAGGAATGGAAAAAAAGGCACTTTTCCTTAAAGTATGGTTCTGTAACAATTAGAATACTATAGCAGGTAGACTGATACTGTTACTGTACAGTTCAGTGGATGAATGAGATAAAAAAAAGGGTAGGCTTTCCCACTGCATTGCTATCCCTTCATGTAGGCTTTCCCACTGCATGGCTATCCAGAAGAGGCTAAAGAAGATGATAGAACAAGGGGACACAGTCTCAAGTTGTGCCAGGGTAGGTATAGGCTGGATATTAGGAAGAAGTTCTTCACAGAGGGAGTGATTTCCCATTGGAATGGGCTGCCCAGGGAGGTGGTGGAGGCACCGTCCCTGGAGGTCTTCAGGAAAAGACTGGATGAGGCACTTAGTGCCATGGTCTAGTTGATTGGATAGGGCAGGGTGATAGGTTGGACTGGATGATCTTGGAGGTCTCTTCCAATCTGGTTGATTCTATGATTCTATAGGTGAGCAGAACAAGGAATAGCTGGAGTCCTAGGTATCAAAGTGAGGCTCAACAGGACTCTGGGCAACCTGATCTAGTTGAGGATGTCCCTGCTTACTGCAGAGGGGTTGGAAGTGGGTGACTTTTGGAGATCCCTTCCAGCCCAGCCCATTCTATGATTCTATCAACAGGCAGTGAATGAGTGAGCCAACTTTGGTCTATAGATGATGCGATGAAGAATTGTTCCTTTAGCAGAGTTCATTTTCTGTAAGATGCATGGCTTAACTCTGGGAAATGCTGTTGGTAGGATCTTAGAGAAGATTCTAAGTGATATAGCTGGTAGTGGAATGCAGAGTACCAAAGTGGTACCAGGTAGAAATAACAGGTAAGCTGTCTCACAGCCCTTTCCCAGAAGAAAGGCTGATAGTTGATGGACAGCTCTGATGCTGTGCTATTGTGGTACAACATTAGCTGTGATAAACCACTAGCAGTGATACACCAAGTCAGCAGTGATCAGCATGCCAGGAGCAAATGTATACCACTGGCAGCTGAAGTTTGCTGTCTTTGCCTGTGTGTATAGTGACTGCTAGGTGTATGAATTATACAGATAAGCTTAAAAATATATATATTTGTTAGAATTTTGGTCCTTAGAAACGAAATGAGGCCTCACAGCTAATTGGACAGCCCTAATTCTGCTCATCTGTACATGAGCTCTGCAGCATGGTGTGAGATATCACAGAGAGACGGCATTAGAGCTCAGCTCTAGCAAATTCTAAGTGGACGCCACTCCCCTTGAGGTGGACCACGTTGCTTTTTCATCCTGTGCACTGAAAGATGCAGGGATTTAGTGTAGAAAGCTGTACCTAAGAGTTTCAGTGCACACCTTTTACCTATGCATTTGTGCAGTGCGTGCCTCTCTGTATGTGCGCACTTGCACGTGTTTGAACGCTAGGGAACCCATTCAGAACAAAGCCACTATTCCCTATATATCTACAGTGTTATTAAAAACATTGAGTTAATAAATACTTGTTTTTGACAGATGCATTTAGGAACCATCAATTAGGTTTGGCATTCATTAGGTGGGGAGAAGTCCAATCAGATTTCACTGACTCCACAAAGCCGTCTGTAAATTGTGGGCTGTTTGTTCTGACGTTTGATGAATTATTCTTCATAATCCACTGTCTGCTGTGATAAATCTAATCTTTCAGTTTTTGCTGTCTTAATAATTCTTGGAGCAACACTGTGACATTTTGTTTTTGTAGTGGGGATTGAAGGGCTGGGACAATGGAAAAAACCCTCATTTGCTCTCTGGGAAATAGATTGCTCTACTCAGAGGTAACATTTTCTCACTCGTAGAGCCTTTGGTTTGACAGGTTTGCAGGGATTGGTAAGTCCTTTGTGCCATGGACAGTTATGGTCTTGAAAAGGTGACCAGCCTAGGATGAAGTCCACATTTCCTAAACCCACTCCAGGAAAGGCTGACATATTTCTGAGAGCAATGAGATCCTATTGTCAATAAAGTGAATTCCAAGAGTGCTGGGAGACAGAATCCTTAGAAATGTATCAGATATAGAACTGAGTAACTCTTAAGTTATTCTGCCACGTGAAACAGAGGGGACATTGTACTAAGCAGTGTTAAGATGGCAGATGCAGCCCTCAAAACTCCCCATGGAAACCTACTGTCTTCCCAGACTCATATTGTATTGGTACACGTTCACAAATCCCACTTTGACAGTGCCCCATGCTGCAGACCGCATGAGTCCTGTGTAAATCTCGGAAAGCTCCTGTAGATTGAGCTCAGCTTACCTTGGCAAACCACTATCCATGTAGCCATGATTAAGAGTGGACTATTCAGTGCTGTCTCTGTCAGGAATGGAATAAATGGATGACTCATGTTGCCTTGTCAGGGGAACTCCATTGGAGAATTGCAGCACAGGGAGATGTGCAAAATCTACCCACTGTAATCACTTTCTTTCTGTCTGCTTCTGGCACGTGTTTGTCTCCCAAGTCTATAATTCCCTTTGTCTTGAATGGGTTTAGCTTTCCTCTCCCACTTGCATCTTCCTGTGCACAACATCAAAATGTTAGAAGACTGCAGGCCACAACACAGTACTGTTAATGAAGCTCTGTTGCCTCATGACCTGTGATGAGTATCGTGGAGGTGAGAAGTTCAAGTTGATCACATGTTGCCTAGTCAGACCCTTCTAAAATAGCAGGACATCCCATACATTGCTATCTTCAAGTACAAAATGCAAGACTCCCAGAATCTTACGGGATCCCTCAGCTACTTTCTAGGCTGTCAAACAACAAGTGAGTCCCAGGCTGTTGAAACAGTTCCTGCATTGTCCATGCTGCTGCCATGACCACTGGTCAGTTTGGTAAGAAGAGATAGGAAAGAACATAAGGATGACTGTACAGATCAGACAGAAAAATGAAACCCACCACTCTACCACTAACTGTAGCCAATATTGGCTAAGAGACAAAGGCTATAAAAGCAAGGCAGTAATTCAGTTAAGCTTTGCCTGGTATCAATCTTCCTGGTTCCAGTAATCCGAAGGTTAGATTTCCTGGGCTAGAGATTGTATCTTGCTTAATAACTTGTGATGGATTTTCTTCAGTGACTTATCTACCCAGTTGGACTTCTGGTATTCATAATGTTCTGTGGCAATAAGTTGCCCAGGTTAATTGGTCTGGGGAAAAAAGAGTACTGCTTTTTACAGTATCACAGTATCACCAAGGTTGGAAGAGACCTCACAGATCATCAAGTCCAACCCTTTACCACAGTGCCCAAGGCTAGACCATGGCACCAAGTGCCACATCCAACCTTGCCTTTTGCTTGTTTTACTCCTGCCATATGGTAATCTTGTGTCCTAAGTGACAATTTGTTGCCTTCAAGTTCTTCGGTGGAGTGAATGAGCATTCCCAATCCCGTTTTCCATGACAGAAGTAATTTCGTAGAGCTCTGTGGCATTCCCTTCCCATTGTCTATCTTTCCAGGATGAAGAGTCCTTTGAAATCCCAGAAAAGGTTTGAAGGGAGTTTTCAAAATGCTTTGGTGAAGGACTCTTCCCCTGGGAAGTGCTGAGCATTTGAAACACTCCTTGCTGATGGCCCCCTGTACTGGACTGGTTCAGCTGTGGCAGAGTATCACAGTACCACAGTATCACCAAGGTTGGAAGAGACCTCATAGATCATCAAGTCCAACCCTTTACCACAGAGCTCAAGGCTAGACCATGGCACCAAGTGCCACGTCCAATCCTGCCTTGAACAGCTCCAGAGATGGCAACTCCACCACCTCACCGGGGAGGGAGTAGAGGAAAGGTTCTTCATAAGTGATTGTGGGAAACTGGAAGTTTCAAAACTGTAACAGAAAACTTATGGAAAACTCCTGGATAGGATTTGTAATGCAAAATATTCTTACTTACACTCCATATTGGCCTTATTCTGGCTGTACCATATACAGGGGTCTGGAGAACTGTGCTGCAAGAGGTTCAGGTAGCCAGCTAAAAAGGCTCTATCTTCTGTTAATGGTCCTTCATCTCAGTCCATCCTAAATTTGTCCTGAACAGACTAGTGACATGTGACATGATGCTTCATCTGCTGTGGTCACTATGCCAGAGCACAGCCACCACATTCCACTCAGGATGAAATCACTGGATCAGGAAGGGACTCCATAATTTCAGCTACTGCTCCAGGGTACCTTGTTAGCAGCCTTTCTGGAGAGGGAAGGGAATATACCTCTCTCTGGAGTGGTCAGGTTGAAACCAAGCAGTAATATTTGATCATTTGCTGCAGCACATGGATATAAAAAGGTTGGGATTAAGAGGCAGTGTATTTCAAAAGAAATTAGCTAGCAAGACACGCACATTTAACGTTTATGGTTTGGAGATTAAGACATCAGGCTGGAACTTGGGATATCTGGGTTAAATCCCAGCTCTGTCAAAGGCTTCTCAGAACATGCTGGGCAGGTCATGTAAGGTAATACTTTCAGAAAGGACTCGGGATTTGGGAGCTTAAATCCAATTGACTTTCAGCAACTTCCTCAGTGTTTAAGGACAGAGTCAAAAAAAAAAAGTACTGAGGCATTCTGATACTCAGCATTGCAGCATCAGCTGGTGTATGCCACAGGCCTCAGGCAGACTATTGTGTGCTTTGGGAAGGCACTTCAGCATGTGAGGAGGAGGCCTGTAGGAGACAGCTGGGGAGTCCTGGAAAGCTGAGTTTGTGCAGGGCCTGCAGTGGTTGTGCACCTTGTACAACAGCACTCTGGGCTTAGTGAGGGTCTCTAGGTGCAACCTCAGCACAAATACATACTAATAAGCACCTAAGTAGTAGATCCTGTTAGCTTTTGTCCCTGAGATGTGCATACTAATGCCAACAATCATGAGAAGATTTTGCATATTTAAAATTAAGCAAGCTTCATCCTTTAAATGGTGAGGACTCTGTTTCCAGCCAGTGAAGTACACTGGCACCTTCATTTGCTGGTTGAGCACATACCTGATGGGAGCTGGCTGTGCAGAAGGCTAATGAGGGAAAATACTGCGTGCAGGGACTCTGCTCACCTGTACAGCTGTAAACCTGCAGCTGGCTGTCCTGCTTCTCTTTAAAAGAGCAGCCCTAAAATTCCTTTTCCCTTTTAAACCTTTATCAAACCTGTCTGGAAGCTATACTTGTTTCATCTCCTGCCAGGATTACAGATGGAAAGAGCCAGTTTGACAAGGCCCTTTGAGACCAGCTGTGGCCTGAAAGAAGTTTGAGAGTTCCATATCAGCTGGGCTCTGAGACTGTCCTAGACCTTTGCTTGCTAATTATGCATCCCAAAACCATGGTTAGAGTTTTCGTTAAAGGCATTTATTAGCTCGGTGCTTGTGAACAGGAAGAGCCTGCAGCCTGCTTGGGAAGGACCCTGCTCTCTGTCAGGCAGGATGGGAGGCTCACACACCTCTGCTTCCAAGTCATACAGGCTCTTGCATGCTTTAGCCTGTCTGGGGCGTACAACCTGCATCAGAGGCACAGCGCCTTTCCAGTGAGCTGTGAAAGGAGAATTTCATAATGAATGAGGGTGATTTGCTAAGTAGGGGGTCCTGGAACCCAGCTGTAATTGTGCTGCAGCTTTATCTCAGCCTCACAGCTGCTCATGTAATGGCCTGGCTATGATCTGCTCCCTCCCCCACATGCACACTCTACCCTTATGCTCCTGGGGGAGCAGTCAGTTTGCGAGCCCTGTCGCAGTCCTTCACCTTGCTGCCTTCACCTGCAGCCTGCAGGTCTGCACAGATTCCCTCTTGAATTGCAGCAGGGCAGCTGGGCTGGCTCTGTGACTGCTAACCTTACTTTCATGTTTTAAATATTAAGTTTTTAAATGAAATACTTCTGCCCAAAAGGACTTCCAGAGACAGCTGTCTACAAATGATGTCTCCTTAGAAAATGTAGTGACATAAGAATATTGTCTGTATTATTCCTGCCAGAGGGACTGTGCACAGTTCTTTTTCCTCCCTCTGCATGTGTTCAGTACTGGTGAAGATGGTTGAACTGACTGCACAGGCAATTAAAAGCTTCTGAAATCCAGAGTAGAGAGTTTTATCCAATTTATATGTGGTGGTGTTATTATAAGTGTACCTGGCTGGATTCAGGCCAGTAAACTCCCAGTTCTGTGCTTGGGGGCTGTCACCACCCCTATGGCAAACCAGCAAAATTGTGTGCTACTCTGTTAAGGGTACTTCCTTTAAATATGAGTATGTAGGATAGTGAGAGAGTTGAAGAAAGCACTGTCTCAACCTCCTGGGACAAATTCTCTGTTTGCACTTTTCCTTCCTTATGGGATGTTGTAGCCCAATATGTTTAAATTCTCTTCCTCTTAATATACCCTGTCTTCAGCTGATAGATAGTCTTCCTTTTTACTAAACTGGAACAAGAGCCTCCAAATTCAGAAGGGAGTTAGGAAAAAAGGGTGGGGGTTAAAGAGAGAAAATCCTTGGGAGTTAGGAAAAAAAGGGTGGGGGTTAAAGGGAGAAAATCCTTGGGAGTTAGGAAAAAAGGGTGGGGGTTAAAGAGAGAAAAACCTTGGGAGTTAGGAAAAAAGGGTGGGGGTTAAAGAGAGAAAAACCTTGGGAGTTAGGAAAAAAGGGTGGGGGTTAAAGAGAGAAAAACCTTGGGAGTTAGGAAAAAAGGGTGGGGGTTAAAGAGAGAAAAACCTTGGGAGTTAGGAAAAAAGGGTGGGGGTTAAAGAGAGAAAATCCTTGGGAGTTAGGAAAAAAGGGTGGGGGTTAAAGAGAGAAAAAACCTTTTCTCTCTTGAGGCCTGAATGTCAATAGGTTTGAATTATGGACCTGCTGTAATTAAAAACCACATAACTAGTTGTTTTAAACGCAGTTGTTTTTACTTAATTGATTTTGCTGCCAGGACCAAAGGGAATTAATTAAATAAATAAAATGCACCTTCCTAGTGAATTACTGGAGGCAGCTGAGTCTCTGTTGGAATCTAATTGCTGCAAATGCTCCAGTTTGTTGCTAGCAATCGTTTTCTGTAGAAGGTGCTGGGAGAGGGGTAGGGTGGTGTGGGAGTAGGCTCATTCCCTGGCAGCTGCAGGAGGGAACAGTCTGCTCCTTGTATCGTATTTTTCTCCGTTGTCAGCAAAAAGAATATTCCTTCAAATGCTTTGCATGAAGACTTTGCTTAGAAAGTCTTTATTCATACTTAATTACTAGCTCTCTGCAGCTCCCATCTTTAATTACCTTTTAAAAAGCAGGTTACAAAAATGCACTGACATTCTTTCTTTTTTGATACTGCATAAATTAGAAGCTTCTCAGCTGCTTGCTCGAAACCAGTCCAGCGTGCGGGAAGAGTGGGACAGGTTCCCTTTGTTGACTTATTGATACCTCAGAGCTTATTTGCATTTTGCTCTGCAGAGCAGGACAGAAACCCTCGACCAGCATCACATGAACTAGCTCCATGCCTCAAGTTTCATAACTGTGTTGACACTCCCTCTGAGCTAACTACTGGTGCAGATCTAGTCAATAGGCTGATACTGCACTACTGTGCTGATAGCATTTCTAGAGCTCAAGCTGCCCAGTGCTGCATTGAGGGTCTCTAGCAGGGTGCTGTGTTATGCCTTTGCCCACCTCCCATTGCCACACTCATGGCTGTCTGGATTTCTCCTTTCTGGACATTCACTTGTTAAATCTATTTCTTCATCTGCAACTTTCATTATAGTCTAGTCCTGTATTTCACTGTCAGAGCTGCTAATAAACCCTCTGCTGCCCACGAAGTGCTTTGCTGTCCCCATTTGGTGCTTTTTCTGGTTACTTCGATTGGATGTGTGAGAAAGTCTATCATGCTGTCTTTGTTTAGCCAGTTGTTTTGTTACCCAGTGATACCTCATATCCCCAGGAAGAGGAAAAGGGTAAAGGAAAGGCACACATGGACTGAAATGGAAGCAGATTTAATAAAATAAAATAATAAACCCACTTAATATTAACAAAGTACACAAGGTTGTCCTCAGGCAGTGCAGTGGTTGTGAGCTTTACACTTCCAGTGGATGCAATGTGTCAAGTGCTGTGAGCACCACAGCTCCGGTGAAAACATTGAGGGTCGCAGTGAACAGGAAGGTCACCTTTGGGAGCAGAATGATGGGTGAGACTATCCAGGGATTGCCTTTACAGTGAGTGTGATGTTTAGGGTATGGAATACTTCTGTAGGCCAGCTTGAGTCAGCTACCCTGGCTTTTGCTTCTCCTAGCTCTAGCGTCTGGCTGATATAAAGCTGCTGAAGACCTTCATAACTATGGAGACCTGCATACCATGGCTGGCCATAAACAACAATGTGGTGTCTTGTCAGCCTTGTTCTCACTGAATTGGGTGCTGCAGTCTTCCCAAAAATGCTTCTTGCCTGGATAGAAACCTGACTCTTGATTCAATCTAGTGGAATCAGGACACAAAACCAAACATATTTTCAGGGCAAATCATCAAAGCTGCAAACTGCAACTTTTGTTCCCCTGCCCACCCCCTTACCGCTGCTCCTCATTGTGCTTGCTTTGACCAAATAAGCTCACTGATCCTGCTGTAATGCTGGGAACAATGCACTGTAAGGTTTCAGGGGGTGATGGTAGGTGGCATTAACTATCTGCAAAAGAAATATGTGCAAAGGGACAGCTGTTGAGTTTTGCACACAGCATGGATGCTGACTGTTATTGCTGCAACCCATTTACAGGGCAGTGTGGAGGCATCCCTTGCTTTCTGCCTGGACATTCCATATCTTAGGTGAAATGTGCTGCTAGGGTCTGCCACAGGTTTCTATAAATGGAGTATCTCCAGAGCACTTCCATCCTTGGCAGGTTTCACAAGGAGGTAAGCAGTGACAAGGCACGGGTCTTGTGAGATGAAGAATCGAAGAGCTGAGCCTCCTCAGCTTTGGCTTCCACAGTATTGGGCCTTTGGATAGGGCTTTCCTTAGGGTAGTGTCTGATACCTCTGTCTCTTTTCCTGGCAGATAGAAGAGCTCTTCATGAGTTTCGAGGACACTCCTTTGGGAGCAGCATCACTAGCCCAGGTGCACAAGGCAGTTCTGCAGGATGGAAGAACGGTGGCAGTGAAAATCCAGCACCCAAAGGTCCAAGCTCAGAGCTCCAAGGATATTTTGCTTATGGAGGTAAAACTAGCTACTGACTTGATTCACAGAGTAGGTGCTGTTGAACTGTGTGGGAGATGCATGTACCTATGATATAAAGCCAGTGTAGTACCACCATCCTGTAGCTTGTGAGTGCTGTCTTAATGGGAATAATACAGAAAGTTGATGAGGACTACAGTGCAGCTGATTGTATGGGAGGAGAAGCTGAACAAGAAAGTAAGAGTGAAGGAAGACAGAATGACATGACCAGTAAACATGAATGACAACACAATAAGTCCATATGAGATTTAAGAACTAGAATGTGAGTTCTGAAGTCTCTCTTCAGCCTGTGTGACCATTGACTGGTTGATTAAACTGATTTCAGTTGCCCTTGCATTCAAAGACTCTTCTATGAGGACAGACTGAAAGAGTTGGGGCTGTTCAGCCTGGAGAAGAGGAGGCTCTGAAGTGACCTTCTTGTGGCCTTTCAGTATCTGAAGGGGGCCTACAAAAAAGCTGGGGAGGGATATCAGGGAGTGACAGGACTAGGGGGAATGGAGAGAAGCTGGAGATGGGTATGTTCAGGCTGGACATGAGGAGGAAGCTCTTCATCATGAGAATGGTGAGAGCCTGGAAGGGCTTGCCCAGGGAGGTGGTTGAGGCCCCATCCCTGGAGGTGTTTAAGGCCAGGCTGGATGAGGCTCTGGCCAATCTGATGTAGGGTAGGGTGTCCCTGGGCATGGCAGGGGGATTGGAACTAGATGATCTTTGTGGTCCTTTCCAGCCCTGACTGATTCTATGATTCTGTGACTGGGTGGCCAAGGAATTGCAGAATCACAGAATTAACCAGGTTGGAGAAGGCATCCAAGATTATTGAGTCCAGCCTATCACCTAACTCTTCTAATTAACTAAACCATGCCTCATCCAGCCTCCTCTTAGCCCCTCTGGGGATGATGACTCCACCACCTTCCCAAGCAGCCCATTCCAATGCCAGTTGCTCTTTCCATGAGGAAATTCTTCCTAATATCCAGCCTAAACCTGCCCTGCCACAGTTTGAGACTGTGTCCTCCTGTTCTGTCACTGGGTACCCCCACTGTGTTCCCTTTGCCTTGAGCATGACAACTCCCTTTACCTTGAACATGACTCTTTATGATCAGTGTGTTTTCTGTTGTATACCAGTGTGGATCCAACACACTGTTGAAGTTGTTGAGGTTGCTGTGTTTTAGTTTTGTTCCTTGATCAGCAACTTAGTGCTGAGCTGACTGATGCTGGAAACAAACACACTGCGACATGGAGAGGATCATCCAACAGAGGCAGACACACAGATGAGGGATTCAGCTAGGCAAAAAAAGTTTCAGTGCCTGTCTCCTATTCCTCTCCTGAATAGTGTGTCTCATTCATGTTCCCAGTACAATGCTGTAGCTTCTCCCAAACTTCCCTCCCGTTGAAGGGGAGAACTGGAGAAAAGCTGTGGCACGTCACTGCATTGCAGTAGTCAAAGATGCCCAGGATATGGTAGGAAACAGGAAACGGGGACAAGGCTGAGGTGGAGGAGAGGCAAAGGATTAGGTCTGTAAATGGTAACATTAAAGCTAAAAGCTCCTCTAATAGGCATTTTCATGTGTATAGTGCAGAAATGTACACATCCACTGGCATACAGTGGTGTGTGCATTACTGCACTATACATATGACATACAGTGCCATACCCATGGGAACAAAGAGGGGAGCCTTACACTGGATGAGGTCTAATTAGTTTTTACAGGGTGCTGCTGATGCAGTGACACAGTTCTCCATCACAGGAGATCAGGAATCAAAGATGCTGCCAGCACCCGCTCAGAGGAGAATGTAACTGAAGCTTCTTTGGGCAGATAAAACACTCTGCTTTGAGCAATCCTGGCTACTCTGCAAAGAAGCACAGCTGGTTCCAGCTGGAGCACATACTTTTGCAGCTGAGCATTTGTTTTGAACTCAGAGTGAAAGAAAATGTTGGGTTCAATAAAGATAGCCTATTTAGATGAGATCTGCCTGTTGCAGTGCTTCTTTAAGAGCACAGAACTGTTTGAACTGGCTTTGGGTCCAGCTGTAGATTTGGATTTGATTCAGGTCCTGTTCAGGACTGACTGCAGTGATCTGCCCAGTTTGCTTTTATGAGTCAACACATGTTGACCTGAAGGGACATTGTAGCCAGGTGGGAGTTGGCCTCTTCTCCCAGGCAACCAGCAACAGAACAAGGGGACACAGTCTCAAGTTGTGCTGGGGAAAGTCTAGGCTGGATGTTAGGAGGAAGTTGTTGGCAGAGAGAGTGATTGGCATTGGAATGGGCTGCCCAGGGAGGTGGTGGAGGCACCGTCCCTGGAGGTGTTCAAGAAAAGCCTGGCTGAGGCACTTAGTGCCATGGTCTAGTTGACTGGCTAGGGCTGGGTGCTAGGTTGGCCTGGATGATCTTGGAGGTCTCTTCCAACCTGGTTGATTCTGTGATTCTATGATTCTGTGTACAGCAGTTCTCCAGGGGCTTATGGCATCCCTCACTCCTGTCCAGGACAGGATGGTAGGAACTAAGCAATCAAGAAAGAAGGACGAGTGGATAATAAAAGACTTTGAGACCAGGACAATAAGAGAATTGAGTGTGAATGAGCCAAGAGCTAGACCCACCTCGGGACATTTGTCCTTTTACCAGTGGATATCACAGAAAAAATATCTTCTCTTACACCATGCTGCTGTGATTCCTGGTTGTATCAACAGGCACATTTGCACAGTTTTAGAGTGGTTCCTTTAGTTTCTGCTTTCAGACTAATCCTCATGGGAAACTGGAAACTAAAACAGCTTATTTGCTTTTTTGCAATATAGCATTGTCCTTCCTTTACAGACAGTCTAGCTTGTCATCCTTGAGATCTGTGGAGAAGTAGCTCACAACATGACATGTGCAGTCTTGTTTTTAAAGGGTCTCTTGTGGAGTGCTGGCTTACATGCATAATCATATCCTGGTGTGAGGCTATTTTTGTGTAGGCTGCAGTGAAAGCCAGATGATGTGCACTGAGGGTCTGGTTCTTTAAGAATCAGACAGACATTACAGTTAGATAGAAAGTTGGTTTAAATATTGATGGAGATGGTCTGATTTAGAGACCAATGAGAAGGAATCTGAATTGAAAAAGCTAGGTGGAAGATTCCTAAATTCATTTGAGGTTTCATAACACCAGTACTGACTTGTTAAAAATCAGTGCAGCATCTGATAAATCCAGAGGGAGGTACTTCACTGCTCTTCTTCTATTGGTACTTATTTCAAGACAATGTGCTAGGCAGATGTCAGAAAAAGGCCAGGCCAGGTATTTGTTAAATATGTCTCTGCTGATGGTCAAGTTGGCAAATGGCTTCAAAAGAGCATTTCAAGAAAGAGGAAAACAATGGATGAGTTTTCTCACGTTGGACAGCAATGAAATAATTGTGCAGCCTCTATAAAGTTTATGTGTATGTTCATGAAGATCACTGGTTACATTTCATTTGGGTGACATAGATTTGAAAGGATTTATGCCTCTAGACATGACAGTAGGAAAATCATTCAGTAGTGTCTGGAACCTGGTGATTACATTTTTAATGGAACACCGAGTTTGAAACTTACATTTAGATAAGAGAGGTAAGAGACAGTGCTGGAGAACAAAACACTTTCACACAGCTGAACAGGAGCAGTGATGGTTCACAAATTTACTTCTTGCCATGCATTTCAATGATAGCAGCTTCCTGCACGTTCTTTAAACGTTCCTCCTGCAGTGCAGGAATTCCCACCTCAGTGGTAGAGATCTGAGAGGGGAAACTGTCCAGAAACACATGCTGATAAGTCTATTTTAATTTTGAGATGGATGTACAGAAGAAGTGACATACAGACAGCAATGTGGGTTGCATTTTTATGGTTTATTCTTATTTTATGACCCCAGTAGTTGGAAAAATGTGCACAAAATGTTATCTTTTCCTTAAGATGTGGTCCAGATTGGCAGCTCCTGTAAATTTGTGACTGGTTCTGAAACTGGCCCTTCACCAGAGCAGAAAACATACTTGACTGCTGTGCAGCTTTGATTATGCTATCCAATCACATAGTCTTCATTTTCTTTGGGAAGGACTGCCCATTTTTCACCCAGCAAAGATTTCCAGATATATCTTGGCCTGGGCTTTTTTTGAGACCCTGTGTAGCAGAATACCTAATCCTTTTAAGAAGAAGAGAATGCCAGGTGGTTGATATATGGTACTAGGAAAACACCACCTCAGCATTGCTGAGATGCTCTCTGACCCTCACCAGAAGTGTCTTTTAGAGATGTGTAGTCTAATACCTATACCCAAATGCCACAGTCTTCTGTGAACTGTCCAGCGGATTTTCTGTGCTACCAACATTCTTGCTTGGCAGTGGAAGAAGTAACACTAAAAGTCAGCAGTATCTGAGGGCTACCTGAGTGAAGCCTAACAGTAACTCAAAGAAGACAGGACTCAGAAGAGAGTTGCTCCTGGACTGTGCCTTTGGTGAGATCAAGCCAGGGGGTCTTTGCTCCAGGGCTTTGCTCTTTCTCTTCTAGGCAGCAGGCAGCTGGGCTCCATGTGGTGTCTGGGCTGCCATTTAACTGTTAGATGTGCCTGTGTGGAAAGGCAAGACAGAATTTGTGTTGCATGACACCATGTGTTGTGTTGTGATAATGCAGGAACTCTACAAGCACTTGGGGCATAGATTGGGGAGTTTTGTCTGTAAGTTAGATAGAATAGTCCTGACAAAACAGCTTTATGTGGAGCCGCATGACTTTGGAGCCAGGATGCAGCTGATCATTTCCTATTTCTCAGGTTCTCCTCTTGGTTGTAAAGCAGATCTTTCCAGATTTTGAGTTCATGTGGCTGGTGGAAGAAGCTAAGAAGAATCTGCCCTTGGAGCTGGATTTCCTCAATGAAGGCAGAAATGCTGAGAAAGTTGCTCATATGCTCAAGAATTTTGACTTCCTGAAGGTGAGAAAACACATATTTCCATATACAGATATGTGCATTTATGCATCTTGCACACCCCATTCACCACTTGGCAGAACCATATAGAGGGAGAATGAAGCTCAGTCCCTCCATGTTGTTCATCCTAAACTGCTCTGCTGATACAGACCAGAAACTTCTCTGAGATAAGCCTCATTTTTATCAGTTTCCTAGTGTAGGCACCATGTACTGGATGAGGAGTAGTGACTTGGGGCCAGTGTTCTCTGGATCTGGCAACTTGTTTTCCCAGTATTTCTGAGCTTATCCAGAGACTTGTGAATTATGTGCTGGTTGCTGAGCCATCTGATGGTACCTTTTTCCTGGGCTTTATCTCAACCAAGGGTAAAAAACAGGCATAAACCAGAAAAGCTAGACTGAAGCTGATGGCCACAAGTAGGACTGGAGACAGTGTGCATCTCAGGAGGAAGCATCCTTGCCTGGATCTTCCCTCCTGCAAAAAAGCACATTCTCACTCTGGAATTGAGCATCCAGACTTCATGTGTCCATGGCTTATATATTCATGTTACCTTCATACACAGAGTCAGCTGCACCAATGCTGAGTTCTTTCCCACAGACACTCTTTACATCACTTGCCCTGTACAGACAGTCATGTACACATCTCGTTCTTGGAAGGACGTGGGATCCTGTCTTGAAACTTGCACATACACACCTCTTTTACTGACATGCAAGAGGCAGAAGCCTCTATTGTGTGCATTCACAAGTATGACCAAGCACGCATAGTGCTCTGGGCACAGTCACTGATGTACCTGTTTTTGCACATGCACAAAGTCACTAAAATATGGCTTCTCCTTTGGACTCTCCTGCATACACATATCAAAATGAGATTTTCAGCTCATGTTTATGCACAAGTCCCAAAATGTAATTGACAAATGTCTGAAATGAGGTCAGTTTTGTTAGACTTTACTGACTGGTGCATCTTTTAATCCTTGTTTCCTCCATATATAGGCCTATCCTTGTGTGGTGGTTTGGGTGTTACCTGCCCCCCTTCACACTTTGGAAATCACCCAGACTAGACTCAGCCAGCTCTGGAAATTGAATGAAGCTTTGTATTTACAACTTAGCAGAATATACAAGCAGATACTTACAATATATACAGTTAATAGGCAGAAATATACAAGTTAAAAGCTAATACAGAAGCACAACACCCCTCCCAGAAACCTGAGTCCCCAAGAGGGGCTCCCAACCACCCTTCCACCTTCTCCCACTCACCTGCCTTACCTCAGACGTTGCCTTGTGCCTCAAGGAAGAATGGAGGGTCAGCCAGGGGAGTCAGGAAGCAGGTGGATTAATCAGAAAGACAGAGGTTGAGGTTAGAGACAAATGCAGCCCTGGACATGGGCGTTAGTCTCTTCTCCCAGACAACCAGCAATAGAACAAGGGGACATAGTCTCAAGTTGTGCCAGGAGAGGTCTAGGCTGGATGTTAGGAGGAAGTTCTTCACAGAGAGAGTGATTTGCCATTGGAATGGGCTGCCCAGGGAGGTGGTGGAGGCACCATTCCTGGGGGTGTTCAAGAAAAGCCTGGATGAGGCACTTAGTGCCATGGTCTAGTTGATGGCTAGGGCTGGGTGATAGGTTGAACTGGATGATCTTGGAGGTCTCTTCCAACCTGGTTGATTCTATGATTCTATGATACCTTATTTATGTTTATACTCTTGTTCTTATACATCACCATTGTTTCACTTTCACAGCCCGTAATCTGGTTCTTCTCACCAAAACATTCTAGCCAGCTTCAAAATAGCACACCTTGTCACCTGACTCCAGGTTTGGGGAAGTCCTGGAGCCCTGCAGCAGCAGTGGTCTTCCCATAGATACAGATAGCTAAAAGCCACCAGGGCTACAGAAGGTCAGAAGGCAATGGTTTTGCTGAGTGGGCGCTTATCAGAAGTGATACACCTTGAAGAGCTGTATCCATTGCAGCTGTAACTAGGATACTGTGAAGTAAATCCCCATGGAGACAACCAATTACCTCCTCACTGGGTTAAGGAGCTATCATGATATCAATATGTGTAACAATAACAAATGGCTTGAGATGGCTAAATAATGGATCCTCCTGTCTGACCTGCCAATTCAGAGACGTGTTCATCACCCAAAGGCTACAGAAGAATTGGGCTCCTGCATCATTAATTTTCCTAAACATGCTAGAAAGCTGAGAAGTAGATTTTGTGCTGTGAACCTGTTTGAGCTTTTAAATCCAAAGATAAATTGTTTCCATGCACTAGCATTACAGGCAAACATCTTTGAGTAATTAAAAAAAAATCACTGAAGAGCTTGGCTGTGAGAGGGAAAGGCATCTCAAAAGGCCTCAATAGCGCTTTACAAGCCCGTTGACTTGCCTCTGTAAATCTTGAGACAAGTGAGTGTCATGTGGAATGATCTAAGGCAGCAGGTATCAGTGAGCTGGATGGTCTGGGAAGCTCTTTTGATTTGCCTTCTCGACAGTCTGACTGCAAAGAACGGACATCCAGAGAAAGTGTGAAGGCTGTGAAGAACTGAATCCCCTTTGCTCATAGCAGATCTGCAGTATCAAAGCCTGTGCAAGGTTAACATGTGAAGTATGGCAGAAGTTTTGAACCATGAGATGAAGAACATATGGTGAGGTAAAAGTGAGTGGCATTGGATAAATGATCTGTTTAGGACTGGAACAGTGCGGGAGGCAGATAGTCTGTGAGGGATTGAGTCGCTGTCAGTAGCTGCAATCAGAGTGTAAAACAAATGTTGCTTGTTCACGAGTTACAGCGAGCTACAGTGGCCTGGCTGGTTCCCCTGTTTCTTGTCGCACCAGATAGACAGCACATCTTAATTCTTCTTATCCTGCCCCAAGGTGGTGGAGCCTTGCAGTGTGTGAGTCCTGAGTCCATGGATGAGTCGGGCAGATAAGGAGAGGGGGCTGCACAGCTGGCTCTCTCCTTATGGAATGCAAAATCACAGTATCACAGTATCATCAGGGTTGGAACAGACCTCACAGATCATCAAGTCCAACCCTTTACCACAGAGCTCAAGGCTAGACCATGGCACCAAGTGCCACATCCAACCTTGCCTTGAACAGCTCCAGGGACGGCGACTCCACCACCTCCCCGGGCAGCCCATTCCAGTGTCCAATGACTCTCTCAGTGAAGAACTTTCTCCTCACCTCCAGCCTAAATCTCCCCTGGCGCAGCCTGAGGCTGTGTCCTCTTGTTCTGGTGCTGGCCACCTGAGAGAAGAGAGCAACCTCCTCCTGGCCACAACCACCCCTCAGGTAGTTGTAGACAGCAATAAGGTCACCCCTGAGCCTCCTCTTCTCCAGGCTAAACAATCCCAGCTCCCTCAGCCTCTCCTCATAGGGCTGTGTTCAAGGCCTCTCCCCAGCCTCGTCGCCCTTCTCTGGACACGCTCAAGCATCTCAATGTCCCTCCTAAACTGGGGGGCCCAGAACTGAACACAGGACTCAAGGTGTGGTCTAACCAGTGCAGAGTACAGGGGCAGAATGACCTCCCTGCTCCTGCTGACCACACCATTCTTGATGCAGGCCAGGATGCCACTGGCTCTCTTGGCCACTTGGGCACACTGCTGGCTCATGTTCAGGCAGGTATCAATCAGCACCCCCAGATCCCTCTCTGTCTGGCTGCTCTCCAGCCACTCCAACCCCAGCCTGTATCTCTGCATGGGGTTGTTGTGGCTAAAGTGCAGCACCCTGCACTTGGAGCTATTGAACGCCATCCCATTGGACTCTGCCCATCTGTCCAGGCGGTCAAGGTCCCGCTGCAGAGCCCTTCTGCCTTCCAACTCAGTCACATCTGCCTCCAGCTTGGTGTCATCTGCAAATGTGCAACTCTGTACTGGGGAACTGTAATGGGAATGTGTGGAGCACCCTTATACCTTTGGTAAGATGTATGGCTTCACCCATGTGCAAAAGCAAATCTGGACAGCTTGAGAGATGGGCAACACAGCGATGTGAGCAATATCCAAAGGGAACATCAGCTTCTTCATAGCAGAAGCTTCAACGTGGAAAGAATGTGGCAGGAGAAGGAAGCTGGAAAAGGGGGAGCCATTCTAGGCAACATCTGTGTCACTGCCTCCCTGGGTGACACCAGGCCTCTTACTGTTATCTCACCTCAACTTGATTTACTGCGGGTTGAATGACAAGTGCTTTGCCGTCTTGCACTTGTTGCTGTGTCACACTGACAGTAAGATAGTCAAGGCTCTCCCAGGACTTCTGTGACAAGCCTCTTATTTGTGACCCTTGGTTTTCAATTGCAGATGACCTCACTATGCAGAGTTTGCCAGCTCGAAGGCATTTGTTTTCCACAGGGCACTGCAAAGATACACTTTACGATGATGATGGCTTATAATTTTGAGTGCTGCTTAGGTAGGCCCTGGTGCGAATGGTGTGGGAGTTACCCACCTCCTCCCCCCCACCATGAAACAACCCAGGCTAGACTCAGCCAGCTGGAAGTTGAGTGAAGGTTTATATTCACAGCTTAACACAATATACAAGCAGATATTTACAATGTACTACCTATATTTACTGCTATATACAGAAATATATAAGTTAAAAATAATACAGGAACGCAATGCCCCTGCCAGAAATCAGAGTCCCCAGGAGGGGCTCCCAACTACCCTTCCACCTTTCCACTCTCCTACCTTATCACAGAATCTGCTTTACGTGCAAGGTGAGTTGGAAGGATTGGCAAGGGGGTTAGAAGCAGAACAATTAGTTGGGTTACAAGGATCCAGGCAGAATAGCAGAAGCCCAGAGAGGAAACACAGACTCCAACAGACTGTCTTATCTGTGTTTGTGCCCTTGCTTTTATACATCTCAGCAAACCTATGAGTGAAGCAGACATCATGATTATTTTCTTTTCACAGCCTATAATCTGTTTTTTCTCATTAAAGTATTCCAATCAATCTCAAACCAGCACACTTGGGCATTGCAAACGAGATGCAGTTCCTGTCTAAAGGACCTGAATGGATGATTGAGAAACTTGCAATAGGTACTAGTTAGGCAGCCCAGCTAGAAATGCTACAGAGCAGATCAAGCCCTTAGACATCAGTGGAAGTGAGAGAGGTGACCAAAATATTCTGGAGTGTGGCCAGAAATGTGCCATGAGGACATGTCCTGCTGTCGTTGAATTGATGTGTTATCCTTGCACACGCTGCTGCTCTCCTAGGGAAGAGGCCTATAAATGGATTTCTCTCTTGTTATCAGATAAAAAAACAAGTCCTTATATTAGCCTGTTCCAATTTTACTCCATTTATGGGCTGTGTGATGTATTCTCTTTGCTTTCCCGACCTGTTGTTTGACCTAACCCATCTGTTCCTGTTTCAGGTCCCCAGGATCTACTGGGAGCTCTCATCAAGGCGTGTCCTTCTCATGGAATTTATGGAAGGGGGACAAGTGAATGACAGGGCCTACATGGAGAGGAATGGCATCAATGTCAATGAGGTAGTTTCTCAGTCATCTCTGAATTGGGTGAGGTAGACATTGCAAAGCTGGTGTAGACATCAGCTGACACTGACACAAAGCAGAGGCTAACAGGACAGGAGGGGACAGAAAGAAGAACACATGCAAGTGTGAACAGAGCAATCAATCTAAAATATCTCAATTCTTGTGTTTCTGGGAAAAGTCCATAACCTCTTTTGGGGGACACTCTACTGTATGCTGCACAGAAGATCTTCAGAGAGTCAGACAGTGAAAGATGACCAGCTCTTACATCACATACACCCACAGTTTGTTCCAAGATGGTGGTTCCTGTTCTCCTGAAGGAACAACTTCAGCTTCTGCTTCTTTTTGTCTCTCTTCTCTCCCTCTCCTCCATTTACTTTCTCCTGGACAAATGCAGCTATCACCTTATGCAGGAGGCACAGGTTTTACATGATCATTTATTAGAGTGCTGGAGCTCTCAGCCATGGTGCTCTGCATAATACGTTGTTTTCTTCTGTTTTCCAAAATCTCCTTTTGGATGCAGTGATTTACTTCTTTGCTTCCTGGTCCTACACTGCTGTGTAGTTTTGCAGCCCTTCATTAAACAGCCTCCATGCTTCAGAGAGACTGTGTTTTTCCAGTGAGTGAAAGAGTTTGTATGTGAGGCGTGAAGTTAGAATAGCACTTTGAATTCTCTGTGGCTGAAGGATTCTTGAGGAAAAGAAGGCATTACATCCCAGAAGGGTTGGGAAGATGCCTAGTGAAAGGGTTTTCAGCCATTGGACCCTTCTAGTCAGTGAGTGCTGATTGAGGCATTGCTGCTTGCTGCTTCCCTTGTGCCCTGTCGATGAGCCTCAAAGCTGCACTTGGTTGACTGGCTATCAAAGAGCTGCGGCATAAAATCAATTGTACTTAGTTCGTCCATCCACTTATCTCTGAAATCTGAAAGTTCCTCTGTCTCTCTGCTCTTCCTGCTCTCTGCCCCCTTTCTATCCATGGCAAAGTTCACATGCCATCTGTTAGAGACATGCCAAAGACCTCTCAAGGGGGAGGAAATGTGAGGTTGAGTTTGGTATGCCCCACAAGGGGAGGGAATGCTAACTGCATCTTCTTAGCTGCCTCCCTTTGTCAGCACGTGGCTTTTTCTCTGCCTGAATTACTCAGCCAAATTGCAGGTGGAGGACAGAGTAGCCTGCCTGTTTCTCTTCACCTCTTCCTCTGCTCTTACAGAAGCCAGTGAGATATTTTCTAGTAGCCTTTGCAGACAGAAAGGCTTTTGTGTTTTTCTCCACTGAAACACAGGACGGAAAAGTTAAGGTTAAAGTAGGTTTTGTAACTGTGATGAACAAGCCAAGGTCCATGGGTAATCCTGAGTGATGCTTTCTTCCCTGCAAGATGTCTGGTCCATTTTCAGAGGACTTCTTAAATTAATAGAATGTCACCTATGTATACTGTAGTCTCTCATGTCCCCATCTGGAAGTATTTGGAGTGTTTGTGTCACTGTTTTAGCTTTTCCCTCTCATGAGGGCATCACAGAAGTAATTGTCAGCTGATTAGAGGTAGACACAGTTCCTCCTCTGTTTTGTGCTGATGATCTTGCTTTGTATTTACCAAGGTAAGTGCTTTAATGCATCTGGTCCACAAAGAATGGTATAGTATAACTCTTGAGAGCATGGCAGCTTGTGGAATTTACTACCAAGAGAGATTTAAAGGGCCCCATCCATGAGAGAACTCACAGTCAGCTCCATTCACCTGGAGCAATCAGCTGGTCAAAAGTGAGAGATTGATTAATTTGAGTTAATCCTAGCCTTTTTTTCTGCAGTGAAGACAGATCAGACCCAGCCCACAGCACTCAGATACAGCAGTGAATATTCCTCAAGTGCTGAAACAGTCAGGAAGACTTGTTTTGGTGTGTTAGCAGGAAGACTTTTGAACAGTATCTATGTGCAGAGCTGTGCTTCCTCACAGTGCTTGAACAGCAGATTCATTGTAAGATCAAGGTAGTTAGGATAGTGGAAATTCAGCTGCTTCCTTGGATTTTCTCAAATTGCTGGAGATAGTAAAGTTGTTTGGAGAAGCCTGGGGAAGAACATCTGTTGCAAACTTCTGCAGCTTTCTTCAGGCAGTCGGGGTGGAGAATTCAATGACTTCAGCCTTTTAGTGGGATATTTTCTGCCAATGTGTGCTAAAATAAAGTAGAAAAGCAGATAATTTCAGTTCTTCTAGCTTGCAGAGGCTTTTTCTTCCAATATGAGAGAGACTGGGTGAAAATTCATCTAATTTTTTTGGTCATGCCTTCAGGAAGATAATTTTCATGACATTTTGGCACAGTAGGTTCTGTGCAGCAAGGAAGCCCCATATTTTGTTGATTCTGAGCTGGTCTCTAAACGGTGTCTAAGATGTAATATAAAAAGAAGTCAGCAGCAGATGACTTCTACTGCAAAGATGAAGCTTCAGAGGATCTGACAATCTGTCACATACAGGATGTTACTCATCTCAGTAGCAGGACTGAGTTTGTGCCAACACTCCCAGTGCCTTCATTGAGCTGTTCTTTCTTCTTTTGCTCTCCTCACACCCCAAATTTAATGATTAATTTTTACTGATTATCAATAAAGCAACACTAGAAAGGAGGGAACACCAAGCCTGTCAGAATCATGTGATGGTCAGTGAGGTCTGTTATGATGAGCACTGTAAAATGAGGTAGAAGCAGTGCACATTCCAGACCTCTCTTCTGGCAAGGTGCAGCAGGTGGGGACAAATATGACCAAGGTCCATTATCAGTTGCTGCTCTTAATACTGTGGGTAAAGAACTGCACGGCTGTGGTGGTAAACTGAGCAAAAGGCATTGAACGCTGAAGGGAGCATGAGTAGGAGTTTCAGGCCTATGACATGGCTTATAAGATTCTGGCTTTCAAGAGATGCATTAGCTACCTATAAATCACCTCAGTCTGTTTATCTGTTGACCCCTCTATTGTTATACTCCATTTTGTTTTACTGGGTGGAGGAAGAAGAGTTTTCACTAAGCAGGATTTCTCTTGTCTGACAATGCAGCCTTGAAAAGCAAGCTGAGCCTCTCTCCTCTAAATGGAAAGGATCCCTGAGGTGAAAGCTCCCTTCAAACCAGGTTACTGACATTTACTTAATACCGTCTGTAGCAGGATTATCATTAAAGCTGCCCAAAAGCACATTAATCTCTCTGGATCCGTGCAAGCGCTGGATTGTAATGGCATTTAATCAGAGAAGGCTTTGATTTCTAAAGACAAGTGCAAACACTGAAATATCTGCCTGTGGAACAGTTACTTACTCATGTGCAAGTGTAGCTGAGGATGAGCATGCAGCTAGGATATTGACAGTGGGAGGGAAGCCTGGAGAGAAGAGTTATCAAGAAATGAGCTGGCCTGAGTTTTGAGAGAAGACAGGGCCATGACAGGGTTAAGGGGGACACGTAGAACCTAGGCTGTTCTTGTTTTAAGACACAGGAGAGTTCACAGTTTTGGTTAGGAAGATACATTTGACAGAGGTGGGTAGAAAGGGGAGGGAGTGAAAACAGACTAAGGAGATCTCACGATGTTTATAGCATACTATTTGCAGGGGGGAAGAAAGCATTGCAAGGCTATGTAGAGCATGGACTTCTAGAGAGAATCTCAAGTGGCTTCACAGAATCACAGGTTGGAAGTGGCTTCAAAGATCATCGAGTTCCAACATCCCTGCCATGGGCAGGAACACCTCACACCACATCAGGTTGCTCTGAGCCCCATCCAGCCTGGCCTTAAAAAATTCCAGGGATGGGCATCCCACCACTTCCTTGGACAACCTGTTCCAGTGTTTCACCACCCTCACAGTGAGGATCTTTTTCCTAACATCCAATCTGAGTCTACCCACTGCTAGTTTTGCTCCGTTCCTTCTAGTCCTATCCCTACACAACATACTAAAAAGTCTCTTACTAAGGGGCTTGTTTTGCACCCATTTTGATTTTATCCAATTTAATTAGAGAGACCTTGTCTGTCTTCTCATTATCTCCGATCCACTGCTTGGGTTGTCACTGTCCCTCCTTGTGGATGCTCTCATTGTCACTACAGAGGCTGCTGGATCAGCAGGCTATGAGAACTGTGGAGCTTACCAGATGCTCTCATGCCATGTCCTCCAGCTAACCAGGCAGCTTAGTTAGCCAAATGCAGAGTCCCCCATTATTGCTCTGTCTTGGACTTGAGTCAGGGGAAGGAAACAATACTGCGTACTTCAGCTTCACTAAGAGCCTGGTGATGAGCAGTGGATGATTCAGAACTCAGGAGAAGTGTTTTGTCCAGCTGAGAAGTGAAAGCAAACAGCTAAGGTACTTAAGATGAGCTATTGTGTGCAATTATTGCCATCTGTCACCCCATCCTTCTGTGGCTTTTTGCTTCCTTCTGTTCCTAAATGGGTTCTGCAGTGGAATGGTATCTCTTAGCTCAATAAAGAGGCAAGCTACCTTCTCATGGCTGACAGGTTTGCAGCTTGAAATACTCTTTCAGTGTGGGATTTACTCTTCTGCCAAGAGGCAGGAGCTGCTGCCTCGTAGCTGTTGAAATTTAAGTGGGATTTCCCAGGGTGGGATCTCTTTGTCAGCACAAGTGTGGAAACCTCTCATGTCTCAAGTATTTGTGCTTATAACACTCCAGTGTTAGATGAAATGGAGCATGGAGAAGAACACTGTTCCTGGGGAAAAAGGCTTTTCTTGCTCTTTGTATCTACTGATTTAGTCTGGGGAAGAGGTTTCCTCCTACCTTTCCTTGTCTGAAACTTAATGAAAATTCCCAAGGCACTGATAAGCAGGGACAGTGACCTCCTGCATTTCCAGCTTCTGACCTATGCAAACACACCAGGTAAAAGAGTTAAATTACACGTGAACCCAGTCAGTCTGAAGCATCCATGTCAGTCAGCTGCTCAAATCTCAGCAAGAAGATTTACATTAAATCCAAGGAAATACAGCTGCATTTAAAGCCAAGGGAAAATGATCCCCATGGCTATTTTCCATCTGAGAGAAATACAAGAAACAGTTAAATAAATGTCTGGTCTTCTCTACCTATGTGCTTCTGAGAATCTGCAGAAACTTGCCAAGTTAATCCCTCAGTTCCCTGAGCAGATGAGTCTAAATATTGCTCCCCACCGAAATGCCATGGAAGGTGGGGCATAGAACAGGGAAATAATTTCCTCAGTCCTGAACAAGGAGTGTGGCATGTGCTGTGAGTACCTCCAGGAGTCCTAAAAGCTATTCCTGTATCTTAATGACATCATGTGTGTCCAGACATCACCTTGCTGTGATGGTGGATCAATGCATAGAGATAGCACTGCATTACAGAGCACTGGGTTTCGATCCTCACAAATGGATCACACAGACCAGAGTGTGAAATAAGATCTCTTGGGCATGACCATACTAATCTGCTGTGGACGGGAGCCATTTCAGAGCACAAACACCCAGCAGACTCCAAATTGTGGCTGTTCTCTGTCCACACCCTTTGCTAATTTGGCACCATTCTAATTGAGCAGGATTGCCCAGCAGGATTAAGCAAACTCTTGGATGATGGCTGTAATAACAACAACGAAGGAAAGCAAAAACCCAATACACTCTTCAATCCAATTAACCTTCGATTAAGGTTCCAAAATCAATGCTATTATTTTGGCCTGAGGAGGTAATATTGAGCCCTGAGAAATGAGCCACACAACGACCTTTACTTTTAATGAGATCAATAGAAGTTAGTGTCGCCATCTCTTAAAATAATTGGCAAATATTACAGCCAAATTAAGGTCAGAGACTAGTATCTGTTCCTTATCTAAAGAGACAGTCACAGATGGAGGTGGGATAGGAAGGCACAATGCCCTGTCTGGTGGTTTTATCTGAGCCTTAGCGGGGGCAGGCGGTGAGATCAGGTCTGCAGGACCATGTCACAGGATTTTTTTTCTTTGCTTTGCGGCTTGGTGTCAGTCAGAGGCATGAAGCCAGGTCCAGCTGGCTTACAAGGCCAGGAAAGGTATCAGTGACTGGCCCAGACTGGTTTTTCACGTCGGAGCTATCTGTGAGTGTGATACACATGTCATCTTTTTACTGTATTCTTAAGCTCAAATTTGCACACATTCTTTCCTTTCTGAGAGGTTTCTCACTAACTGTTGTGTATTGGTGGTTGTAAGATACTAATTTATGATAAACTTTCCAGTAGTTTGTTATGGTCAGGTTGATCTGTCAGCAGGACATGCTGCTTTGCTAAGAGGAGAGTTGCATAGAGGGGCATAATTTGTGTCCAGAGGTCTGCTGCTCTGGGGCTGTATGCAAGGGAATGTAAAATGGGTTCATCCAAAGCAGCTCCTAGTGGATGGAGAGCAGCCAGACAGAGAGGGATCTGGGGGTACTGATTGATACTCGCCTGAACATGAGTCAGCAGTGTGCCCAGGTGGCCAAGAGAGCCAGTGGCATCCTGGCCTGCATCAGGAATGGTGTGGTCAGCAGGAGCAGGGAGGTCATTCTGCCCCTGTACTCTGCACTGGTTAGACCACACCTTGAGTACTGTGTTCAGTTCTGGGCCCCCCAGTTTAGGAGGGACATTGAGATGCTTGAGCGTGTCCAGAGAAGGGCAACGAGGCTGGTGAGAGGCCTTGAGCACAAGCCCTATGAGGAGAGGCTGAGGGAGCTGGGATTGTTTAGCCTGGAGAAGAGGAGGCTCAGGGGTGACCTTATTGCTGTCTACAACTACCTGAGGGGTGGTTGTGGCCAGGAGGAGGTTGCTCTCTTCTCTCAGGTGGCCAGCACCAGAACAAGAGGACACAGCCTCAGGCTGCGCCAGGGGAGATTTAGGCTGGAGGTGAGGAGAAAGTTCTTCACTGAGAGAGTCATTGGACACTGGAATGGGCTGCCCGGGGAGGTGGTGGAGTTGCCGTCCCTGGGGCAGTTCAAGGCAGGATTGGACGTGGCACTTGGTGCCATGGTCTAGCCTTGAGCTCTGTGGCAAAGGGTTGGACTTGATGATCTGTGAGGTCTCTTCCAACCCTGATGTTACTGTGATACTGTGATGGGCAGGTAACAGGTTGTCTAGGCTTTCAAAACTGAGGGCAGCAAAAGTTTGCATCTGTTTATGTATACAAGAAATGGATTACTGCTGCTCTCTGTACTGCAGCTTGAGATCCTCTGAATTATGTGATGGAAATGCAGTAGGTGTACTTGGTAAAATACTTGGTACACTGGATGTGGATCAATTAACTAGTAGGGAAATTGCAAAGTAGGTGAGAAACTGAGAGAGGCAATGGTGGAGAAAAATCCTGTAGTGGAGCTCTGTGAAGTTTGCTATGCAAACTATTCTTATTTAATAGATTCAGTGATGACCTTGACACAAACAGAACTGTGTGAAGGAGGTTGTTGATGACACCAAGTTGGAAGGTTCTGTCACTGTAGAGGAGGATCAGAGCACCAATAGCACTTGGCGACTTTGAGGACTGAATTGATAGGGAGGGATAAAAATGAGCAATGCCAAGAGCAGAGACTTGCACTTAAGAGCTAGTAAGAAGAGTTTATCAGAGGGATAATTATCTAATTATCTAATACTAGAATTAGCTTTGGGATATTAGTCAATCACAAGGTAAGTGTGTGTTTCCACTGCAGTGTGATTGGATAAAAGACAGTTGGACTTCTAGGACATAGCAGCTAAATTGGTATCCTGTAGAAATGGGGCAGCATTTATGCTGTATTTTTGAGTGTCATTATCTTACTGGTAAACATGTTTGAGCTGTAAATGCTGGAGAGGAAAGGAACTAGTTAAGCTCTAGGATTACAGGATCACAGGATATTAGGGGTTGGAAGGGACCCAAAGAGATCATCAAGTCCAACTCCTCTCCCAGAGCAGAACCATACAATCTAGCTCAGGTCACAGAGAAGCACATCCAGACAGGTCTTGAAAGTCTCCAGAGAAGGAGACTCCACAGCTTCTCTGGGGAGCCTGTTCCAGTGTTCTGTGACCCTTACAGTAAAGAAGTTCCCCCTTGTGATTACATTAGCTACGGAAATTACTTAAACTGGACATCATTAAAATTAGACTGGATTTAGGGGAAAGGTTTTGACCACCTAGAGAGTGAAACTTTGGAAGAGCCTTTGAAGTCATGCTTTCTGTCTTATTTCCAATGAATTTGACTGGTGTATAGAGAGACTGTGATAGTGCACAGTAACAGTCCTTAATGTCTGCACTGCATTCTTACTCTGTATTTGCTTGTAACTCACAGGGTGTGGTTTGTGACCATGATTTGCCATACTGAGTACATAGAATGAACTTTGTGTGCTTAGTTTGGTGAAGAGTTACTCCAGATCTGTCCCTGGCACTTCATTGTTTGGCCCAGGCTGCTGATGCTTCATTTTGTCATCTGCAATCTGCTTATTCCTCAGCTACACTTGTTTCAGAATGAAAAGGTTGAGGTGAAAATGTGTGATTTGCCTGACATGATGTCGTGGTCATGTAGTTTAATATGGCAATGGGGGTTGCTATCTGCAGCAACTCCTTTTAGGCAGCAGCACACCAGTAGGCAAGGATATGCCTCTGGCAAGAGCTAGTGTGGTGTCATTCTGATGGATCAAGCTGGGGTCTGCTTACTGACTAGCATGTTTTTTTCCTTTTGTGTTAGGGATAAACGATGCCATTCTTGCTTACATCCCCTTCTGCCTATTTGTATTTCTTGCAGTATATCCAGTGCTACAAGTGCTTCTGTTTCCTTGCTGTTCAAACCTTCTAGTATTGGTAGACTGCCCCTTCTCTGCCATTCAGTAGCCAACTTTGGAGTCTTCATCTCTTTTAATATTTTTCCCAAGTAAATTCCTCCTGCTTCCTGATCATTTATTGCTTTCTCTGAACTCACTCTCTGTAGTCTGCATCTCTCTGTTAATGAGGTGTCTTGAAATGAATGTGGGATTCCAAGGGTGATTGTCCTTGTTTTACAGGGTACAGCTGAACAATGCTGGGGGGCCCCAGTAATGATAAGGACCTCGTTGCATTGGATGATAAACACAGAAAGGAATGATGACCTCTCTGTGTCATAACAAAATGCCTGTGTTTACTTTGGTTTTTGCTTCTGTACATCACTGCAACCTTTTCTCTAATCTGTGATGTACCTTCACCCCAAGGTCTTAACACAGCATAAATGCATGCTGAATTCCTCATGAGCAGAGATTTTCACTTGTTTATTTTCTCACTTTACCTAACTGCATTCTTCCAAAGTGAAGCCTGCATATGTTATGATGGGGCTAGTGGTGATGTGGCTCAGTACTGGAGAATTAGTGTATGTAAGTTTCTTTTTTTTTCCCTAAACTTTTCCTCTAGAAACATGAACTCCTTTTGTCTGAATTACAATGATGTGTCACTATTCACATGTTACACTCTAAGCCTTAGAAATCACAGTATTATTAGGATTGGAAGAGACCTCACAGATCATCAAGTCCAACCCTTTCCCACAGAGCTCAAGGCCAGACCATGGCACCAAGTGCCACGTCCAATCCTGCCTTGAACAGCCCCAGGGACAGCGACTCCACCACCTCCCCGGGCAGCCCATTCCAGTGCCCAATGACTCTCTCAGTGAAGAACTTTCTCCTCACCTCCAGCCTAAATTTCCCCTGGCGCAGCCTGAGGCTCTGTCCCCTTGTTCTGGTGCTGGCCACCTGAGAGAAGAGACCAACCTCCTCCTGGCCACAACCTCCCTTCAGGTAGTTGTAGACAGCAATAAGGTCAGCCCTGAGCCTCCTCTTCTCCAGGCTAACCAATCCCAGCTCCCTCAGCCTCTCCTCGTGGGGCTGTGCTCAAGGCCTCTCCCCAGCCTCGTCACCCTTCTCTGGACACGCTCAAGCACTTCGATGTCCCTCCTAAACTGGGGGGCCCAGAACTGAACACAGTACTCAAGGTGTGGTCTAACCAGTGCAGAGTACAGGGGCAGAATGACCTCCCTGCTCCTGCTGACCACACCATTCTTGATGCAGGCCAGGATGCCACTGGCTCTCTTGGCCACCTGGGCACACTGCTGACTCATGTTCAGGCGGGTATCAGTCAGTACCCCCAGATCCCTCTCTGTCTGGCTGCTCTCCAGCCACTCTGACCCCAGCCTGTATCTCTGCATGGGGTTGTTGTGGCCAAAGTGCAGCACCTTGCACTTCAAGCTATTGAACCCCATCCCATTGGACTCTGCCCATCTGTCCAGACGGTAACCTTTCTTGTTTTGTTTTGTTTTGTATTGATGCTTTCTGTAGTCATTTAATTTTTATCACATTTTAAAGATAATTCAACATGCAAAAGTATTTTAGTGTGCAGGGTAGCTCTTACACTGTGCTTCTGTTGATTTTCTTTAGAAGTGAGGACTGTTTATGTTCCTGTGGCATATCTTCTGTATGCTAACTCAGTTACGCAGGCTGCATTCCTCTTTCTTCAAGAAGCCACAAAGTCTAGTTTTGGTTAATTAACTACTGCAGGTACTATAGGTTGCATGCTGGGGAAGAGGTAAATAGAAGTACATCTGGGAAGGGATAGAGGATGAGAATTTTACAGGGAAGATTGTCTTGTACTCATGACCCAGCCTGAGGGTCCAAACAAGGCTGTGATCCCTCTGTTTTCATGGTAAGGTGAATCCTGAGCTTCTTTTGTGTTGCATCATTGACTGCAGAAAGCGAAGACCTGTTTGGTAACCTCTCTGCTGATGGTGACTCAGGAAGGGGGAGATCTCTGCACCTGCAGCCTACAGCTATGCCATAGCTGTTATGAGGAATGGCTTGTGAGAAGTGAGTATTTAGGGTCCCAGGATATTTGAGATTGGAGGGGACCTCAGCAGGTGTCCTGTCAAACTTTGTGTTAAGGTAGGATCAGCTATGAGATCAGGCCAGTTTACTCAAGGTGTTACCAAGTCAGGTCTTTAAAACTGTGAATGATGGAGATTGCAGAGCCTCTCTGGACAGCTTGTTCCACTGCTAACCTCTGCCATTGCCATGGTACCGAAGGAGAATCTGCTGTCTTTGGAGAAGCCCAGATGCCAGTGTCCCAGATGAATACCTTTCTGGGCTTTACCCATAACCAACTAACACAGCTGCAGAACTGTCAGCCCCTTTCTGGACTTTTAATGAGTATGAGGCACCATATTGTGTCTCAGACTGTCTCCAGGTTCTCATCTTCAATATTTTTGTACTCTTCCAGGTCTCTGGAAGGCAAACAGCTGAGGCAGAGAGGGCAAAATGGGGTTTGCTTAGTGTTCACACGGTTGTCTTGGTTGATGCCATGATCTGTTCCTTCTGATGTGCAGGTTGCTGGGAGGCTGTGTGAATGACTGACAGGCTTAAACTGGACCATCTGGTGTGTCCTTGGGCTGTCAGCAAGTGCTACTCAGCTCTTGTAGGAGGTCACAGCACCTATGCAATTTTAGACCCTGTTGATCTAGGAGACCTGTAAAGTTCACTCCAGTGATCTCTGCTGATGATTTAGAAAGGAAAAGTCATTCCCCTCAGTCACTGCTTACAATGACACCTGTGCAGGGCAGCTGTGATCCAGCGTGGGGGCAGTGTTCTCCATGATTCAGCAATGGCTCCAGGTCGCACTTGAGGGACAGGGTTGTCCTACCTGGTCCTACAGCCATCTCTGTTGCTGCAGGAAAGGTTTTCATTCTTTCTTGTAATTTGTAGTTACTTGGGCACTGTTTATAATGTGGCCATGCTGCAGAGTTTTTTTTTTGTAGGACAAGCTGTCATTAATATCCCTGTTATCTCTTGTACCACCTCTGCTTATGGGGACAGCTGCCTCTTTGCTGCTTCTATTATGTGTTTGGGGACATGCTTGGAATCGTTTATAATGATTGTCTTTTAATTGCTTGTTCAGCACTCTGCTGTGGTGCACTGTGCTGCTCTCTGATGGGAGGGAGGGCTGGCAGTGGGATGTCAGGGTGAGGCTCCTGCACTGGTGCATGGTGAGGGATTGATGCCAGGCCTTGGGAATATTTGTTTGCTCCTGGGAGGTTTTTAACTTTAATAACATCTGTTGATGATAAGGAGCAGCAGCATGGAGGGACACAGCAGTGACAGGATGATTTAAACAGTCTTTTTGTGCTGCTTTGTGTTCACAGATACTGCACATGTTCACAGATTAACATGGGTCTGAGGAAAGGAAGGGGGAAAGTCGGGGTACAGCATGATGAAGGGAGGGAAGAGGGAACTCTTTTCTTGCCTTCTCTGTGAGTGCCTGTCTGCCCTAACTGCTCTCTCATTTCCCTACTCAATACCAGAAACTTTATTCCTGCCCATATTTTCTCTCTTTTATGCTAGGCAAGTGTCTTTAAATAACCCCTGACCCCACAGACACCTTCATGGTACCCTTGAAGGCTTTTCCCTGGATATCCTGGATCACCCCCATAGAGGATGCTAGCAGCCACCCTGTGCGTTTGTCAGTGTGAGGAGCTGCACGAGCTCTGCATGGGGACATTGGCACGTACCAGACCCTCGCTTACTGCAGTTTTGGTGTGCAGGGGCCTGCCTCCCCTCCCCAGCTGGCGCTCTGCTGTGGGTGGCACCCTGTGACCATCTTCTATCTCTTCACAGATCTCTCGAAACTTGGGGAAGCTCTACAGTGAGATGATCTTTGTGAATGGCTTTGTGCACTGTGACCCACACCCAGGCAATGTGCTAGTGAAGAAGTGCCCAACCTCTGGCAAGGCTCACATTATCCTTCTGGACCATGGACTCTACCAGGTGCGCAGCTATGGGGGAGCTTTCAGGGTTTTGTGAGGCTACTTGTGGACATCAGGCTGAAAAAGCACATCCAGCTTGCAGCCTTGCTGCCCTAAGCCCATATGAATACATTTTTCCTGTTACTTCCATTGTCCTCCAAGCTCTGAAATGGAAGACAGGGCAAGCTAGGGGGTGCAAAGCTTTCCTCCCTAGATCCCTGTCCTCCATGGACTTCTGAGAACCACGTCTCCCTGCCTAGGTGCTGAGTGAGTCGTTCCGCGTGGACTACTGCCGACTTTGGCAGGCCCTCATCAAGGCTGATATGAAGAGGGTGCAGAAGTACAGCCGGCGGCTTGGGGCAGGGGATTTGTACCCTCTCTTTGCCTGCATGCTGACTGCCAGGTCCTGGGAGTCTGTCAACAGGGGCATCGACCGGTCACCAGTCTCAGCCAGCGAGGTAGGTCCTGTGTGCCCTTTCATGTCGTTGTCCTTTCTTCTATGGTCTAGCCTTGAGCTCTGTGGTAAAGGATTGGACTTGATGATCTGTGAGGTCTCTTCCAGCCCTGATGATACTGTGATACCTGATGTTGCAGGGATGCTGGGCAACTCCTGGCAGCTCTGTAGCAAATTTTATATTGATAGACGAGCTAGAAAAAGCCAGGACCCCTCCTGCAATGTGTATTGTAGTGGTTGAACTTAATTTCCTGGATACACCTGTCATGGGCTGCTTGAATTTTGTATAACATTTTAATGGCTAAGTGTTTGCCAGTTCTGACATTTGTAGTCAGCCTTTTCCTTAAAAAACGTTGAGTGCAGCTGTGCAGGGAACCATCAAGGAGGATAGGTTAAGGTAGAGAAGACATAAAGACATAGTGGGAAGACATGAGAAGGATAATGCACTATCACTATTCATGCAAATGGCTATAGGCACTGATACAAACTCCTAAAACCCCTTGAAAATTACCACCCAATCAGAAACCCTATTAACTTGGAGTCAGGGTTGCTTAACTGCAGGTCCTGTCAACTCAATCACTACAAATCTAGGAAATTGCCACTTCTGTTCTCCACCCTTTCCTATCCACACATGCTGGATCCTTCTGATGTCCTCTTCACACTCCTGACACTTGAACACTGCCTTAAGGGTGCACTGCCAGCTGTGCTGTTCTTAGGTGTAGATATAGTGGTGTGAATTCAGGCAATTGTCTAGGGTAGAAACATGTTGTGTCCTATGGTTTGTTTTTATCTGCATGCATTTATAGTAGAGAGGGTAAAATTGATTTAAGTGGTGTTATAATATTGCCCTGTGAAATTCTCTTCTGGAAATTCCTTTGAGTTGGCAATTCGTTTTGATGGATGTGGCAGAATTTGCTGCACTGGCTTGCCATTATCCATAGCAATGAGCAGGTCAGATACCTTGGGTAATGGACCCCCTGCCCAGTAATTTGATTGCTTCTTACGTGAGTTAATTTTCTGGAGATCAGAAATAACATAGTGACTGTCGAGCAGATCTGTTCTTGATCTGGTGAGTTGTTGTGCTCTAGCCCCAGAAAAGAATTCAGAAACATCAAAGCAAATTGACAGAGAGCAGGTCCCAGTGCTACAAGACTGTATCACAGTATCACAGTATCACCAAGGTTGGAAGAGACCTCACAGATCATCAAGTCCAACCCTTTACCACAGTGCCCAAGGCTAGACCATGGCACTAGACTGTTGTTGAATCTGAGCTAATATGGAATGCTTATCCTAAAGTGGCTTGTGGAGGTTAAGCCAGAGGTGTGCCTGCAACTTCATGATGCCTTGTGTGGGCTAATGAACTTTGTCATTGAGTTGAATTGTGTCTATGGAGCAAGCTTTGTTGTCTTTGCCTACATGACACAATTAATGCTGAAACTGGATAATCCTGTGGCAGATAATGTGGAGATGAGCAGATTTGCTGTGGCATTAGGAAATGAGCTGCTGCTTGCCCTTAGTTTAGAGGTGAATTTGAGACATTGTATCAGCAGCGAGAGCCAAGTGTTGTGTGGGCAGGTACTGTCGACAGCCCAGAGAATGTGCTTCAGGATGTATCAAGATGAGAGTAGCCTGCAAGACAAGGAAGCAACCCTCCTGAAACAAAATCTGTGTCCAGACTGGGGCACTGCATCTCCAGAAAGTTTCCATGACAATGGGTCAAGCCCAGTAGGAAGCTACAAGCGCTAGTGGTCAAGCAGATGCAACCCATGAAGTAAGTCTGAGTGAGTTAGGGCAGAAAATACCAGAAGACCGTGGGTTGAGGAGAGTTAGGAGAGCCCTGCAGAGGGACCTGGACAGGCTGGATGGGTGGGCAGAGGCCAATGGGATGAGATTGAACAAGGCCAAGTGCAGGGTTCTGCACTTTGGCCACAACAACCCCAAGCAGCGCTATAGGCTGGGGACTGAGTGGCTGGAGAGCAGTCAGGAAGAAAGGGACATGGGGGTACTGGTAGATAGTAGCTGAAGATGAGCCAGCAGTGTGCCCAGGTGGCCAAGAGAGCCAATGGCATCCTGGCCTGGATCAGGAACAGTGTGGCCAGTAGGTCAAGGGAGGTTATTCTGCTCCTGTACTCAGCACTGGTCAGGCCACACCTTGAGTACTGTGTCCAGTTCTGGGCCCCTCAATTCAAGAAAGATGTTGAGGTGCTGGAACATGTCCAGAGAAGGGCAACAAGGCTGGTGAAAGGCCTGGAACACAAACCCTATGAGGAGAGGCTGGGGTTGTTTAGCCTGGAGAAGAGGAGGCTCAGGGGTGACCCCATTGCTGTCTACAACTACCTGAAGGGGCATTGTAGCCAGGTGGGGGGTGGCCTCTTCTCCCAGGTAGCCAGCAATAGAACAAGGGGACACAGTCTCAAGTTGTGCCAGGGTAGGTATAGGCTGGATGTTAGGAAGAAGTTCTTCACAGAGAGAGTGATTTGCCATTGGAATGGGCTGCCCAGGGAGGTGGTGGAGGCACCGTCCCTGGGGGTCTTCAAGAAAAGCCTGGCTGAGGCACTTAGTGCCATGGTCTAGTTGATTGGATAGGGCTGGGTGCTAGGTTGGACTGGATGATCTTGGAGGTCTCTTCCAACCTGGTTGATTCTATGATTCTATGATTTCGAATCTGTTGAGCACTGCTGCAAACAGGACAAGAAGTAATGAGTTTAAATTCAGCAAAAGAGATTTGGGTTAGCCTGAGAAAAACCAAATTTGACAGCAAAACCAGTGAAACACTGGTGAAGATGAGGGGAGGGTTTAAGTGACAGCACTGTGGTGTTTTAGGAGCAGGGTAGGAAAATGTATGAGGATTGCCATAGGTGTAGCTGTTTGCTTCTTAAGCCAAGGCCAGGCAGCTGAGTGCTCAGGGTGGCCACCGGCCTCATCTCCTCTGATTTTATTATTATGTTTTGCTTGCATCCTGCAGCTGCCAAGGGGCTTTTCTCAGGTCCTGTGGCATAGCTCATTTCTTCCTCTGCACACAGCCTTTGCCCTTGACAGAAAATGACAGTTCTGATGACAGGTCATGTGGTTGTTTTTTGATGTGGACAAGCAGTTGGAGCTAAAAATAAAAGCAAAATAAATAGCAAATAAAACCTGTGTGTGGAAAATAAGTAGGCTCTGCAGTGATACTGGGTAGGATAATGGATAAGAGATAATCAGGAGGAATTTTCTGCCAACAGATAATAGAACAAAACATTTAATGTTTAGGAGAGCTAAGCATCTTTTTGTTGAAGCTTTGTGTATCTGTTCAGTGATGGAGGCAGGAGGATAAGAAAATCTATTTGTCAGCAGCAAAGCAACTGTGGTAGTGTCTGAGCTGTACACATCTCTGACACTGTGACCTGCACGCTCGATTTGCACAGGGGTGTTACTTTATAAGTCTGAAGTTCACAAAGAGTGAGTTTGGAATCCAGTATCATGAAATATAGTTCAGCTGTCCCTCATTCCAGAGAGAAGATTTTAGAGCTGCCCTTTCCCATAAAGGAGCCTTCATCTTGTAAGAAGTCATTTGCTGTTCTCTGCATGTGTTCTGATGGATTCTGGAGATCTGAGGGGTTCCAGGAATTTCTGTTTTGATTTGCTGATTCATGTCATGGCTCTGCAGGAAGAGGCAGGGACATGGTATGTGTATGAGATCAGCTCCACACCACACTGTGCTATGTTTACTAAGATTGTGGGAGAACTCTCAGATCTAAAAGGAGACAGGAGAGTGGGGGTTGGCTGTCTTGCATGCTGTGGTGGCTCTTGTTTGCAGGGGAGTTCATCTTAAGTGGTTCAGGCTATTATTGCTGAGATCATACTGTGGGATAGTGTATTTATTGGAAGCTGGGCAACCAAGGAACATAAAGGATCACCCTGTGTCTGCCTTGATCTTGCACTGTTTCCTCAAGTGTCTACTACTGGCCTCTGCCAGACAGGATGTGTGCCTAGATATACCTTTAGTCTGACAGGTGACAGTTTTTGGTCTTTTGGGTTAACATCACACATAACTGCATGATGTTCCTCACCTCTTCCGTGTTGTGTGGAGGACAGAGAACTAAACTAGGCCTTGGAAACAGCTTCATAAGTATAGCAAAAGGCTATCAGTTGTGTGGAGCAGCAAGATAAGTAGCAGCCTAGTTGTCCTTGCAGCATGCCTCCACCTTCCTGAGCAATCCTGTGCTACATGCAGTTTTGCCAGCATTGGAGCTGCTGAGGTGAGACTCAGTGAAAAGGCTGCAAGGGCAGCAATGAGACATGGATACTGCAGGCTGCCTGGAGCCAAGAACTGAGATAGCAGTGTGTGCCTTGGTCTCCTGAGAGACTCTGAATCCTGCCAGTGAGGGAACAGCTCCTAATATGACTGAGGTAGAAATAGGGCAAATGTGGTCTGTGACTGTGCTGTATGTGCTTGGGACAGCTAGGTGTCTGCTGGAAAGCAGCACAAAATACTCTTTAGTTTCTGGTCTAGAGCCGTGGTCTGTAGTAATGCTATCTACCCCTGCCACAGCTCAGCTGCATCTGTACCTGGGTTTCCCAAGCACTCTCAGCTTCTCTCTCCTTTCTCTCTGACGTGACCTGACTGGCTGCAGGACGTGGAGATACGGTCCAATGCTGCTGCTTACCTACCCCAGATCACGCAGCTCCTCAACAATGTACCCCGCCAGATGCTGCTGCTTCTGAAGACCAATGACTTACTACGGGGGATTGAGTCAGCCCTGCACACGCGGGCCAGTGCCAGCTCCTTCCTCAACATGTCTCGCTGCTGCATCAGAGCCGTTGCCACGTGAGTCTCTTCTCCAGGCACCAGAGGGCAGACATAGAGCAGCAGGGACAGTCTGTCCCTAGGGGCAAGGAGTCAGGGAGAACCCTGGGGTCAGCCAGACTGTCAGGGCCCAGTCTCAAAGCAGCTGAGTAAGGTGAGCAAGACAGGTGCAGAAATGGTGGTCAAGTCCAGTCAAAAGCCTGTATTGTAATGCGACATCACGGTGACAGAAGAGGTCCAAGGTCAAACTGGAAAGTCAGTGTGTAGATCCTGTCCAGGTCTAATGCTTGTCAGGCAGGTGCATGGTGATAATGCATGGGTGAGGACAAGCCGAGAGGTCACTTTGTGAATTAAGGCCCAGAGCAAGGAGCTTCACAGCACGGCATGAGCTGGGGACCATTACGCTTTCACTGTACCTTAGGTGGGGATTAAAGATGCAGGCCAGAGATTAACAGGATCTCCTGGGCCTATGAGCAGAGGACTGGGAGACTGTCTCAGGCTAGTCAAGGACCTGAAGGCCCAGGGATGGGGCTGCAGGTCTTATGGTAAGGGTCTAGGGTTTAGCTCCTCAGGGAGGGGAAGAGGTTACTGCCTATTACATACATAACCACTGCGGAGTATTTGTGGGTAAGAAAGATCTACCATTTCTCTGCTGCCAGTTTCTGCAGCCTGATTTAGGGACTGGGGCTGATGTTTAAAAGCCAGGAACAGGAGTCATGCAAGTGATTTCCATGTGAATCTTAAGAGTCAATGCACTTTTGCCTCAGATTCTTTATCCTTGCAGAAGAAATAACAGTTACTTCTTTGGCTGATGAGGGACCACAAAGCCCAGTTACCCTCTGCTTCTAAGGAAAAGTAGAGAACTACATTTCCTGGAATCAATGTGTCAAAATTGCTGGACTTCTATAAGAGTACTACCAGGAAAGGCTATAGGACTGTGCATCTGGCTTTGTTAGCTGAAGTGAAGCTGGGCATAGAAGCAGAGGATGCTATGTTCCAGGGTCACTGCAAGCAGTGGAAAGAGAATTTGGCTTACAAGGGAGCACCCTGTCTCTTCTGCAAGATTCATGCTAGGAAGACAGTTCCCAGCTCCTCAGGAGCATTCCTTGGGAGAAAATCCCTACTCCCAGAGTTCCCCACTGCTCATGATTCTTCTGATGTGGGATGTTCGTCTCCTCTAAGGAGGGTCAGTTGTACTGAAGGCCTCCTTTTGTACTGAAGGCCTCCTTCCTGCTGGGCTGTACCCTGCTGGATCTAATGCTGCTGTTTTTTCATTGTAGGTACCAGAGGAGCAAGAGTCACTCACTTTACAGGAGAGCCCAGATCTCACTCACAGAGTCCCTGAGCCTGTGGCAGATCAATTTGTATGAACTCTTCCTGTGGCTGAAGGGGTCCCAGCTGGGGAAGCTGCTCATTACTGTCCTGAGCCGGATGCGCCATTCCACGTACTGACATGAACTGTGTTCTGCTTGCCATGGCACATTTGCCTTTCTAACTGTGTCTGTCTATTCTGTGGCTTGTTTTGGTGTCTTGTTCCACATTACAGGGTGCACTGTCCTTACCTGATGCAGCACAGCTTTCTCTGTAGCGCTGAAAGGTCAAGTTCGTCCTGGAGCTCTGCCACTTTATGACTCAGGAAAAGGAGGTGAGGGACACCATGTGTCAGGAAGAACAGAGAATTTTCTTTGCCCTTATGAGCAGGACAAATTCTACTCAGATTCCAGTGGGACAGCACTGGGAGCAAAAATCTCTCCTTAAAGAATTGTACAAAATTTAAGAGAATCTCAACCTTGCCTAGAATGCCTGAAAACATTTCTCAAACCCTTACAGAGAGGTGAAAAGTCCCTTAAAAATCCAACAGGCTTTATACTGGTTTTAGCAATCTCCTTTAGTCTGATTTCTGTTCAGGTGTTCAGGGCTCTGAAACTTCTGGTAATAATGTATATGACTGTACAGTGCTGCCATACAGCAAAATAAATGTGTTGGCTCCTAAGAGTTTTGGGAGATGTATCGTGGTCAGCCTAAATAGGCCAAAACAGGCCAAAAGAGGCTTATACATGTCGTGGCTTGTCCAGACACGTTCTTCTGGTTGCCTTCTCTGTTTTGGGGAGAAGCAACCACAGGAAAGAGGACAAAGAACCTGGAGCCACTGAGTCTAAGTACCCTGGCCTGCTCAGACTTGTTTTGCTCTTATTTACATCCTGTGGCAAACAAGATACAGATACTTGGCTTGTGCCTGCCTCATGCAAGGCCTTTGTTTTTCCCAAATTTATGTAAAGTAAGCCTATGGCTTCACCTAATATGGTCAAGCTTGGCTATCTGCCATTCTGACTACTCTGTGTCCAAAGGCCCATTAGCCTTGGGCTGTATTAATAAAAAGAGATGAGCAGGTAACACAACATGCTCTGCTGTTGTATTTGTGCTTGCCTGCTTCTGCCTGATACTATTGCTCTCTACTTCTGGCAGTGTTCTGTCTCACTGCCTTATTGCACCCAGAACTGCCTGGAAACTGCCTGCTTCAAGTTTACCAGGAACAGGCTCCAGATGCCTCCATGCGATAGGCCTGCATAGCCAGCGTGACATCCGTGCTAAGACTGCAGACATCCTGCCTACACCTGCCAAGATGAGGAGCCCTGAAGACACAGATCATCCAGAGAAATCAGGATAAGGTCAGAACTTGTCTGTCTCCTTTCTTCAGCAGCCTGGGAAGACTCAGAAGCCTCAGTGGCTGACAAAACACTGACAAGACTCCTTGAAAACATTTGGGTACTGTCTGAAGCTGTAGCTAGCCCTGCAAGTTAGGAGATAATTTTTGTGAGTATATACTTAAAGCCTCTTGTAATTCACCAATTGCCTTCTGCCATAAGCAGAAAGGAGCTCCTTGAGTGCATATAGTGGACAAGTGGTATAATTAACAAGTGGTGTACTGACTGCAAGAACTTCTTCTAGTTCAATTGAGTTAATGTTTCTATATTTTTGCTAGTTATTTCTTAAGTGTTCTGGATCCTAAGTTGTCATCTATATCATGTTTCTATGACTGTTGCCAGAGAACCTGACTATTATTAAAATTAGTGGTTGGGGGGCTGAGACTCCTAAATACCAAAATGAATAAACAATATTAATTTGGAAAACTACCCTCTCACAATTAATTAATTAATTACCCCCCCATTACAAAATGGATACCTGACTGTGCACTCTTGATGGTGTTTGGGCCTCTAACATCACTCCTGTTTCCATTTCTCCACTGAGTGTTGCCAGCCATCCCTGTTAACTCCTTGCAAGCAAAATGAAATGGCCTCTTCGTCTTTGCTCAAGAGGTTTGTTCCACATCTGGGTTCTCTGGTGCTGTGTCAGTGTGTGTTGGGATGGAATAGAGGAGCAGATGTTAATCTGCTAGGAAAATGCACCACTTCTTTCCATCCAGACCCACCCTGATCCTGCCTCCTCCCTGCCTGCGGGAGCATGCTGTGGTGCATCTCTAAGATGTCACCATCTCCGTGCCACGCACTGAGCATTTTACCTTGTCACTGCCTGTGACATTTCACTGCTCCTGCCTCAGATGAAAACCTGCCACTTGCTTGGTGGTGCAAGTGACAGGTCTGATGGTTATGACTTTGCAGCTGTGGGATGGCTACCAGGAAGTCACCTCGAGCCTCCTCTATGCAAGATGTATTTGGGATCCTGGGAGACATCTCTGCTGCTTGTGAGGATTGCTGTAGCCAGGAGGAGTGGATGAAGGTGACTGCTCAGATCATTTTAGCTTTCTCATACATGGTTTTGGTGAAAGGGGATGTGAAAGACAGGACAGGAATGTCCTTCTACCTCCAGCAAGCTTGCTAAACTGAGGGTTGTCAGTCAGGCACCTGGCTGTGCCTGAGAGCAAGCCACATTTTGACCATGCTTTCTGCCATTTTGCATAGTGTTTGCCAGCTTGCACAGGTGGGAGACCTCAACCTCCACTGAGTCCATTTGCATGGAAAAGGAAGAAGGGGACAGAGTGTGAGTCATTCCCTCAGGAACTGATTCCCTTGCTGGCTGTGTGGAAAAGGTAAGTGATGGAATCCAGGAAAAGTATTTGACTGCAGGTGTGCTTGGGTGTGGTGAGTTAGTGGCTGCAGATGTATGGCCTATGACTGTGACTGTGCTCAGGGTTGTAGGCACAGCTGGCTGGCTCAGGACTGTAAAGAAATGTGTGATTAGCAGAGTTTTGGATGGGAGATAAGCAGACATGGGTTTTGGACTCCCATGCAATCAATTTCCTGACCTTGATGTTAACTCTGAGCACTTGCTACCATGGAGGCAGCAGTGGGAGTGAAGTGCTGTCCCATCTTTGCTAAGAGCTAAAACCAGAAGCACTTTTAAGAGTGAGTGCCCTGACTTCTGGGTAGTGTGATGGCGTCAGGCAGGAGAGTGGTGGTAATTGCAGTGACGAGAGTCCTGAGTCAATGAGGAGTCATAGGGGCCTGGGAGTATTGCTTCTGCACCCTGTACATGAGTAATCTTTGCTCATCATAGAATAGAATCATAGAGTCATAGAATCAACCAGGTTGGAAGAGACCTCCAAGATCATCCAGTCCAACCTATCCCCCAGCCCTAGCCAGTCAACTAGACAATGGCACCAAGTGCCTCATCCATTTTTTTTCTTGAACACCCCCAGGGACGGTGCCTCCACCACCTCCCTGGGCAGCCCATTCCAGTGCCAATCACTCTCTCTGGGAAGAACTTCCTCCTAACATCCAGCCTATACTTCCCCCTGCACAACTTGAGACTGTGTCCCCTTGTTCTATTCCTGGTTGCCTGGGAGAAGAGGCCACCCCCCACCTGGCTACAATGTCCCTTCAAGTAGTTGTAGACAGCAATGAGGTCATCCCTGAGCCTCCTCTTCTCCAGGCTGCACACCCCCAGCTCCCTCAGCCTCTCCTCATGAGGTTTGTGTTCCAGGCCCCTCACCAGCTTCGTCACCCTTCTCTGGACACGTTCCAGCACCTCAACATCTCTCTGGAATTGAGAGGCCCAGAACTGGACACAGTACTCAAGGTGTGGCCTGACCAGTGCTGAGTACAGGGGAAGAATAACCTCCCTTGTCCTGCTGGCCACACTGTTCCTGATCCAGGCCAGGATGCCATTGGCTCTCTTGGCCACCTGGGCACACTGCTGGCTCATCTTCAGCCTACTATCTATCAGTACCCCCAGGTCCCTTTCTTCCTGGCTGCTTTCCAGACACTCTGTCCCCAGCCTGTGGTGCTGCTTGGGGTTGTTGTGGCCAAAGTGCAGAACCCTGCACTTGGCCTTGTTAAATCTCATCCCATTGGCCTCTGCCCACCCATCCAGCCTGTCCAGGTCCCTCTGCAGGGCTCTCCTACCTTCCAACAGATCAACACCTGCTCCTAGCTTGGTGTCATCTGCAAACTTACTGATGCTGGACTCAATCCCCTCGTCCAGATCATCAGTAAAGGTATTGAACTGGACTGGGCCCAGCACTGATCCTTGGGGAACACCACTAGTGGCAGCTGCCAACTGGATGTGGCACCATTCACCACCACTTTCTGGGCCCGGCCCTTCAGTCAGTTCTTGACCCAGCTCATGTGAGCAGTCTGGTTGAATCAATGCCTTGCTTAGGCACTTCCAGCTTCTAGGCTGTCTGGAGTGTGTGGGCCTGTCTTGTTCCTCTCACAAGTAGAGCTCTGCTCAGAAAATTGGCCTGATGCACTGAGTAAGGTTCAGGAGACACTGGCAATGGCCATCAGCTTCACATCTTAATCTTGTAGTTGCCCCTGCAAATGCTTTTGCCTATCTATGTCTGGATACACCAACCAGAGCACTGTTTGGATTTCATTAACAACTGTGTGTAAAAGATCATCTCACAGTGAGGCCTTGGTTGTAGCCTTAATTTCTGGAAGATGTTGTGTTGTGGAGAGGCTCTGCACAGCTGGCATTTGCACTGACTGCTGAGCCCCCAGCCCACTCTCAGCCATGCCTGTTGATTTACCCCTTCTAAATCCCACCATGCCACTGCTAGTCCTGCTGCCTGAGGAAGATTCTGGCTCTAAAAGTGGTAGGGAACCAGCAACCTCTCACACTGTTGTTCTTGGCAACATGCAGCAGGCAGAGAGTGATATGTATTTGGAGAGCTTTGCCTGTTGTCATTGGTCTCTGCCAGAAGGCTGCATGCTTCAGTGTTAGCAGTTGGACTCCTCTATCAGTTGTGCTCAGCTCTCAACCTTCCCACAGTAAATCAATGAGGGTTTGCCTGAGGAAAGAACAAGCAAACACCCAGAGTTTGACCCTTTAACATTCCTGCCTTGTCTTTTTGCTGAAAGCTCTCAAAGGTGAATGTGTTAAAAGTGTTTTGAAAAAACACTTTCTCATCCCAATTTGTGGTTGTCAAACATGGATGACCTGGATCAGCTCTGGGCGCTTGGCCTCTCCTTACAACCTGCATTTATTGGTGTTTTCACCACTAGCAAACACAGCCTCTGCTGCCCTGCTTGCAGGCAGTGCTCAGGCTTCTGCCTGCCTGGATGCAGCTGTGAGCAAACTGAAGTTTGGTGCAGGCATTAAATATTGGCCGTACAGCAGACATTTGAGCCCACCACCTCTTTCTTGGAACTAACAGGTGTGTAAGAGCTAGGGCCAGAGAAGCAAAACTAGTGGGTGACTTTCAGCTCCTGTGACATTGTGGATTTACATTATCTCCCATCCTAAAGGTTGTCAGTGCTTCTGGGAGTGTTTGGCATGCAGCAGTCTCTTCATCTAGCATTTAAACGTCATCATGAGGTTGGCTGAAGGTGGAGAGGGGGGCAGTCAGGGTACGAAGTGAACATGCTCTTTTATATCCAGCTGAAGAAAAAGCCACAGAGAGCATTAACCTAGGCTGAACACCATAGCCTTGACCTAGCACATCCACTGAGCTTTAAAAATGACAGGTAGGTGGCATGCAGATTTACTGTTCAAGGCTTCTGTCATCTTGTAGGGATGTCTGAACATCATCCAGTCACAGCGTAGAAGTTGTCCACATGAACCACTCCCTGCATCCCACAACAAGTGCACTCTGACTGGCACACAGCCTAGGCAGTGCCAGAATGATTCTTCCTGGATCACTGGGGCTTACTTCGAATGCATCACTTGTCAGGGCTCTTCCCCCACCAGCACTGTGTATCTCCATGTCCCCTTGTACTGTTCTTCCTAACTGTACCCTGAGTCCCAAGGGGTGTGGGCAGGATACTGAGTCCTGGAGCATGCAAGGAACCATCATACAGGGAAGGAAGCAACTGGAGACTGTGAATTTTCTCATCACCTCTCTTTTAATGTCCAAAACAAAGCAGAAGGGCTGCCATCTGCTCCACACCAAAAAGCCATCTCCTGCCTACTGCCTGCAGGCCTAGCTGGTAGTCTCAATGGCTGTAGAAGCACAGCAGCCTTCAGGAAATCCTGCTGTCCTTCTGCTACCCTGCTTCAGGCTCCTGGGCCACTCACTTGTGCAGCTTTGTACCTTAGGCAGGCTGCAGCATTGCTGGTGACCACAACCTCCATCACTCCACACCAGAGAGCACCCCAGCCAGTGAGGTGCCAGCAGGTGATGTCTCTGGGGTGGAGGCAAGCTGCAGCCACTGCTCCGTGTTCACTGCCTCGTGCCATGTTGTGTGGAGCACGTCTGCAAGGCCTGAAGGCTTTCTTCTTCCTATTGCCAGTGCTCATGCATTGCCAGCCAGAGGGGCAATTGCTGTCCTTCCTGTGTTGTTTGCAAGGGAACTTGGCCTCACTGGTTTGCCACAGTGTGATGATGGGCACTTAGCAGTAGCCATGGTGCTCCAACCGAGCACCAGCTTTGCAGAGCAGTGGGAGGATGTGCATGTTGCTGTGTGTTCACAGCAGTTAATTTTCACTAGTGAGGGCTGAGGGTTTGGGAATGGGAGGGCAGTTGCAAAAAGGAAAAGGGAAAGGGAAAGGGGAAGGAAAATAAAAGTTGAAAAGGTGTTTCCCACCTTTTGGGCCTAAGTACCACAATTCATTATGACTCTAAAAGGAGCTGTGATCCTTAAATGCTCTGGACTACACTCATTGCTTCTTGTATAACATGGTTGCCCAGATGCTGAGTCAGGTGAGTTGCCATCTCTGGCACAACAAAGTGCTCCCAATTCCTGTCCCCCACCACGAGTACAGTATGGCATGATGCTTGCTGAGTTGCAGCACTCTGTGAGGCAGGTCAGCTTTTTTTGGCTCTCTTTCCGTGGAGCTCTCCTGTGGCTGTTTCCCTCATTCCCCCAGGCAGGACTCCTGGGCTTTTTTTGATTGTTGCTCCAGCTGGCCAGCCAGCAGCTGTAACTCTGCTGGGGATGATGGGCTGGCACATGCAAAGTCCTCAGTTGGACATAGCCTAGGCAACATCAGGAGGAATGTGGCAAGGGAGACTACTTCTTCTCCTCCTCAGCTTGGTGCTGCTGAGTCCCAAACTGTAATCACATCCTTTTTTATTTCTCATAATTGAAGAAGGATGTGGAAAAAACTGGATAAGGTCTGGTAGAGGGCATGCAACATGGACAGGACCTACTGCCCTTAGCCTGCAAGGGAGATGGGGTTGTTTATTCTGGCAAGGAGGAAGCAAAGACATGAGCTGATAGTGGCCAGTGCCTCTTTGAAAGAGTTAGAGAAGCAATAGAGCCAAACTCCTTCTGGCAGTGCCAGATGGCTTAGCAAGTGACAATAGACACAAATTACAGCTTGGATAGTTAGGCTGTGCACAGAGACGCGTCTCACCAGGAGGGTGGTGCAGAGCTAGGACATGTCAAGCGGAGAAGGTCTCAATCCCTGGAGGCTTCAAGGACCCGGCAGCAAAAGTGTGGCTCAGTTGGTCTGTGGGCAAGAATCTCTTGGAGCAGGAAGGCAGAAAGAGACAGATGCCCTGTTCCCCTTCCAGACAGGCTTCCCATGAAGCCATGCAGCCACGGCATGAAGCAAGCAGGGGGCTGGCTCACATCCGTGTTGAGTCAGCACTGTGGGATGATGTTGGATCTGGGTTTCAGCCTTCTCAGTTCTCCCTCTATGCCAGTGTCTGCAGTCAGGCATGAGATGCTATCCCTGATCAGAGCTTGTCATTGCTCTGAAGTGAAGGTCAGAGCTTTCTGGCTGTTTTCATTTGGTTTGGTTGTGGACTGGGGCTGTGAGCCTTTCTGTCCTGGCAAATGGTAGCCTGGGTAGCTTGCCTGGGAGTTCTGATTGACCAGCCACCTCAGGTCCTTCTTGGACAAAACCTGCATGTTACAGTGCCTTCCCAAGAGGAGACGGTGTGACCATTCTTCATGGTCCACATGTGGCTACCTAAGATGTCAAACATGCTTTATACCAGGAGTAAATTCTGCTTACATCCAGCTTAAGGTCTCCTGTGTAGGCTGGAAGAATGCTAAGTGATCTCTGTGTGATGGTAGTCAGGTCCCATAGACGCAGTACTGAGTTTCCCTGGCTGAGGGCATTCATCACACTGAGAGGTGTGAGCTGAGCCTAGCCAAGAGGTCTTTCCCATGACAACTGGGAAAGCTGTAGCTGCTTCTCTGCAGGGCAGTGATCCGTGTCTTTGTCCCTTGCAGGGATCATTACCATCCATTTGCCCGCAGCTGTGACTGTGTAAGTAGCCACACACCTCCTGCTGACCTGAAGCAGCTCAAGGTGACCTTGTCAAAGGGCCTTTCTGGGTTTGCTGGATGATCCAGAGAGCATCACTCTGTTTACTACCCTCTGTGGCACTACAGAGCAGCCACAGTGTCAGCTCACTGGCTGCTCTCTGAGCTGCTTGCTGCAACACAGGTACTTTAATTTCTGGTGGTCTGGCTAAGAACTGTTCACCCAGATGGCATGAGCAGTTTGGAGTAGGAACATTGAGATTTTAATTAATTATTTTATTTTAATGCAGATTATTTTTTTGTGCTGAGGCTCCTTTTCCCTAATCTGATACACATGAGCATAAATAACACTTAAAAAACCTCTTCCTATAGCTGGAGCATTGTGAAAAAAGGGAACAGCAGTTCAGTCTGACCTAGCAGGATGTGTCTGCATGTAAAATGCAAGTCAGCTGCTGGTGGCTTGCAAGCCTGCAACTCCGGGCTCAGTGTGGATGTAGAAAGTGAGTGAGTGTCTCCCCAAAGTGACTGCCCTGTGAGCCCCTGCTCTCCTCTCAGCACACAGCCTAACAGTGCCCCTAAGGAAGCAAAGAAGAGAGAGATTACCAGATGTGGCTAATAAATAAAGTGACGTGTATGAAGTCTAGGAATATCATAGTGCTCTTAAAGAAAACATGAAAAAATAGTAATCATGGCCATTGTTATTACTGTCTTGTGCTTCACCATGGCTGAGCTATCCATCATGCTGATAAGGCTGAAAGGAAAACTTGGAAATACACGATGCATATATCATAGGACAGCCAACACTGCATCTGCTTGTGCTGCACCCAGTCTGCACTGGGACTGCTGTTGGTCCTCTGCATTGTGGGGTCATCAGATAAATTGGAGCAAGGCAAGTCCATTGGCATAACTACCAGGAGCAGAAGGTCAGCACAGACATAGCTGTTCTGCATCAGCTGGCATGGAAAAGTGAGCAAGGAGGGGATGTGGGTTGGGGGATTTACTGTGGGGCATTCACACACCTAATCTTTGTTGGTGTGAGCCAGTGACAGAGGGATGAAAGCAGATTGATGTGGTGTGAGATGTTAGCTAGAAATATGGTGCTACTACTAACTTTTCATGGCAGGCTGAACAGTCAATTTCACATGAGATGTCTCACCCTTCAGGAACTGTAGATGTCTGTTCAACTGTGTGCCCAGAGAGTGAGAGTTCTGAAGCCAGGGGACAGAACAAACAGCTCTACAAGCTATGCAATGTTACCCTCACAGGCCTGTCCAGCCAAGGGCTATTTGTGCAACTTGTTTGTGCTGGGAACTGCTCCATGGTCTCACTCTTGGGAGCTCTGTTCCAGGTCTTCTCCCCATGTTTCCTTTCATCACTACATTCATGCTCTCTGCCAAGCAGTGGCTAGACAAGAGGTGGGCCTTGGAAGAGCCTTTGAGGGAGGTAGGAGGCTATTTGCTCTCGTGTCATGTGCTCTGCCCCTGGCAGCACCTGAATTTTGGCTATAGTAATGGGTGCTCCTATAACCTCTATCCTGGAGTGTCCTGCCAAGGCTGGGCTGAGGATTCCCCACCCTGGTGGGGACTTTGGATACAGTGCATAAGCTCTCTTCACAGCCTGTCTTCTGCTAGGGTTGGGGAAGGATTATTTCGTTGACATATTGTGCTGCTGGGGGAGAAAGAGCCATGATGTGTGGAGTGAATGGGTAGCAGAGCACAGTGCTGGCTGTTGTTATTGGTGGTTACTCCCTTCACTTCCAGTAGCCAATGAATGTTGAAACATGGCTGCTGAAATGAAATATTGTTAAAGCTGGGACATAAATCATGAGCAGCCCACAGAGTGCTTGTGTGAAGGTTGCCTCTGGGATTCAGGTTGGCCTCATCATGTGAACAATGTAGCAGGGACCCTGCTGGACTGGGTCATGCTCTGCATCACAGGCAGCCTCATGCAAACGATTCCTGCAGCAGTGGCAGCCAAGCAGAGCTCTCTGCCTTTCTGCCTCTTTCTCTTCTCTGTCTCTTTCCCTCTGGACTTGTCTCCTGTATTGCCCCCACATGGCTGCAGCTGTCCCTGTCTGTGGTCGTTGTGGGGAGGAGATGGGGTACCTCCTGGGAGAGGGGATTTTTGGACTGCAGTGGCACCCATTGATAAAACACAAGGGGAACGTAAAGAAAGGCCTCAGGAGTGGCTCAAAGCAAACTGCTGTGTTGTGGTGCCCTTCAGAGAGCAGTACCATGGTGCTGTGTGAATCCAGGGTCATCTCTGGCTTACAGCAGGACAGTGCCCATCCTAGGGCATGGCCAGGGCACAATGTCACTGAGCTGTCTTCCAACCTCTGGAAAAGGGGTGTCAGAGGTGGAAAGAGAGGGAGAAGGAGCTGCCAGGCTGCCCGGTTCTGGAAGTTAGCAGCACTGCTGTCGCCTTGGCTGCCAGTCACAGACAGTAGCTACATGACACAAAGCACAGGTTGAGGCTGCCCCTGGAGAACTCGGGCCAGGGTGCTTGCTCACACTCCCCAGGCCCTGTGTTGCTGCTATTCCTGTAAGTTCCCGGCAGGGCAGCAGAGCCACAGAGCAGCAGACGTGGGGACTCCACTGCTGTCTGCACAGCTATAGGCCCGTTGCAGGTGCCTGCTGGGATAAAGAGCACTGTGACCCACCAGACCTGGCCCGGAGCGGGTAGATCCTCATCAGCTGCCACCAGCTAGCTCAAACCGTGATGTTCTCCACCACAGCGCAGATTTTCAGCACGGGCCATCCCCTGGGGACACCCAGGCAGTCCCCCTCAGGCATCAACAAAGGCAATTACCTCTCTGCCATGCTCCCCTGGCCAGCAACTGAGGCACTTACCTGGAATTAGCTGTGGCCAGCGCATCACAGAGGTGAACACGGCTGTGATTATGAATGCACTTCTTGTTTGTCTTTTCAGTGCCGAAATCCTGTCAGCGAGAAGAAGCGATAATAACATGCTATTAAGTTCTTTCTGGATAATGTAATTCAGGAGTCAGGAGGCAGTTTGGTCATTTATGCCTTTGAAAAGCTCAGAATAATTTTCAGTGTCATTATCTTCCATTTTAAAGAGCCTATTTCAGGCATCAATACTGAGAGCCCCTCTCCTTGCCCCCTCCCCCTTGCTTGTGTGGTTTTCTCCCACCTTTTGTTCCTGTTTTCTCTGAGTTTTCAGGGATCTGGAGGGTTGTTTCCAGGCATTCATGCACTCTGTAATGTGCACTGCACCTAGCCCTTTCTTGCTCCCTTCCTGTCTTTATGGTGGGTTTAGGAACTTGCATCTCTTAGCTGTGGCTGGTGAAACAGCAATTTCACAGTATCACAGTATCATCAGGGTTTGAAGAGACCTCACAGATCATCAAGTCCAACCCTTTACCACAGAGCTCAAGGCTAGACCATGGCACCAAGTGCCGCGTCCAATCCTGCCTTGAACAGCTCCAGGGACGGCAACTCCACCACCTCCCCGGGCAGCCCATTCCAGTGTCCAATGACTCTCTCAGTGAAGAACTTTCTCCTCACCTCACGCCTAAATCTCCCCTGGCGCAGCCTGAGGCTGTGTCCTCTCGTTCTGGTGCTGGCCACCTGAGAGAAGAGAGCAACCTCCTCCTGGCCACAACCTCCCCTCAGGTAGTTGTAGACAGCAATAAGGTCACCCCTGAGCCTCCTCTTCTCCAGGCTAAACAATCCCAGCTCCCTCAGCCTCTCCTCGTCACCCTTCTCTGGACACGCTCAAGCATCTCAATGTCCCTCCTAAACTGGGGGGCCCAGAACTGAACACAGTACTCAAGGTGTGGTCTAACCAGTGCAGAGTACAGGGGCAGAATGACCTCCCTGCTCCTGCTGGCCACACCATTCCTGATGCAGGCCAGGATGCCATTGGCTCTCTTGGCCACCTGGGCACACTGCTGGCTCATGTTCAGGACTAGGAACTCATGTTTGCAAGACTAGGAAGCATCACTTGGGCCTTCATGTCTTTGGGAGGAGGGTGGATGTGACATGGATTCAGGCCTGCAGGGAAGGAGCAGAGGATCGTGGGCGTTTATGGTGGTGCATGTCCTCTAGGTCCAGCCAGCAGGTGAGCAGAGCTGTCCTGAAAGCCCAGTCACCCTTGGGAATGGGGCCCGTGCACCGGCACCGCTCGTGCTGGAGATCACAGCGCTGGCACTGTGATGCCCCGAGAGCAAGCTGTGCCTTCCAGGCTGTGGTGCAGGTGTGTTGGGCAGCCCATGCAGCCTGGCCACCAGCACACAAGCAGCCACTGGGCTGCTACTCCGTCCTTCTCTTTGGGCATGACCACAGCTGATGAGCTGTGGAGCTTGATGCATCATTAGGTTCTTTGCTCCGCTTTTGTTGAGAGTGTGCTTCAGTGTAAATGGTTAATGGATATTTTTGCCCTGAAATAGCTCCTGAGACAGGGAGCAGAAAGGCTCTTCAGCAAATGCAACTTCAGTACCAGCTTGCACTCTAGGCATGGAAACAGAGAAGTGAATGCAGCAAAAATTAGTATACAGAATTGAGGCAGGAAAACAGTCCGGCTCCTCTCCTGCGTGCACAAAGCACAGCTGAAGAGGGGAATTTTATTCATTGATTGGCAACAATCCCTGGAATGTCAGCCTTAGCCTTAAGTTCGTTTCTAGGCTTGGAAAGCATCCTAGCTTTTCTGGTTTTTTTAAATTGGAAGTGTCCTGGTTTCCCTGGGGCAGAATAACAGGCTTGCCATGGGCTGCAGGCCATTAGCAGTTCTGAGTCAGCCTGGGTAGCTTGACCTGAGCTGGCTCACAGGTGTACCCCAGACCATGGATGATGTCACGCTTGTTGTAAAGGGGGAAATTTGCTGAGATTGGAGAGTCCTCCTGCTCCTGTGAACTGCCTTCCAGTTTATTGTGAACACAGTATGGCCACTGGACTGAGTGTAACTTTGTGTGCTCTATGTTGGCCTTAGTTTGGCTGTTCCATTAAATCCGTCTTCATTTCAACCCAAAGGTCTTCTCTCCTTTTCCTTGATTCCCCTTCTGTGCTGGGGAGGGGGTCACTGAGTGGTAGAGCAATTGGAATAGTTTAGCCCCAGGTATGGGCTAAATGTAGAGAGGAAGGTGCATGACTCCTTCTGTTTTTGGTGTGATGGCACTACCAGTGTTTCAGTGCAAATAGAAGGGATAATGCTCTTTCATTTGCTGCCTTCTTCCTTAGGAGAAAGGGAACTGAGATCTCCCAAGCAGAGTACAGAAAATCCACAGACTGCCAGCAAGAGTCACGTCTGTCATTAAGCCTGGTTTGTATTGTCCAGCAGCTTCTGAAGGAACTGCTGGGCACTCACGTGCCAGAAAAGTCAGTGTGGCTGTGCCCTGGCAGGAGCTTATTTGTGGAGAGGATGTGGGGAGACTTGCACAGAGATCAGGCTCATTGGCCTCACTCTGCCTAGAGGATGCAGGAGCATTAGCAGCACACTGTGGCTTCGTTACAGACCGGGCCCAGCATTGTTAGCATAGAGGATACAGTCTCCTTGGGACTGGTGTAAAGAGGGGTTGAGGATGTGCTTTCCTCTGTAAGAGATGGAGAGGCCTTTTAAACACTTTTGGCAGTCCTGGACGTTAATGCACAGTTCAGTGCTGGCCAATTATGCCAGGAAAGGAATCCAGACAATAGCAGGCTGGGTGCAATGGATGCCTCTGCTCCCAGACAGATGTGTCCTCCATCTGTGCAGAGGCCACAAGAAGAGAGTCCTGCTGCTGACCCAGACAAACTGGGATGCCACTGCCTCCACCACCTGCTGACTCCCTGCAAGTGCTCTTCTGAGCATGGAGGTGGATTAAATGTGTTTCCTGTGGCCTAGGGTATTTACATGGTATCTCCCATGAAGAGTTTCTGTTGCTTGGCATATTGACTCAAGCTGCAGTCTCTCATGTGGTGGGGATGTTCAGAAGGTCCTCCTCTATCCATTTAGCTATTTCCATTACATCCGAAGGACTTTCATTATCTTTGGAATTTCTGTGCTTCTCTCTTGGTTGAAACTGGAGAATGATTTGAATAAATGCCTGCCAGTAGGGAACTGCTAGAGGGTTAGACAGCCTAGTTCCTCCTCTCAGAGTAGCTTGATAAGATAAGCTGTCTGCTCTTAAACTGACTAATAAGGAAACTAAAGGAAGGAAGGGAAGGAAAAGCTAGTGAAAAGGAGAGGAAACTGGACTTCATAAATGTCGTGTTCTGTCAGTCAGACCTCCATTCACTCTGCCAGCAGCCTGGCCAGCTTAGCTCAACTCCCAGAAAAGAACCTACACCTCCTCTTACATATTTATCCCACTTGAGACTAGTTTCCTAGCCTGATTTCTTTCCCCAGTTCCTGCAGCACTGACAGCCCATATGCTGGCAGAGTCACCTTGCAACACATCTGGCCAGTGCTAGGGGCATGGCAAACAGAGCACAGGGAGGGACCCACCAGCTAGCATGGGCCATGCACCTTCCCTTCAGTCTGTGCTTTAGCTGCAGGGCAGACATTGCCCTGTCTTGGCTTCATGAAGTTGGTAAAGCCATGCCTACCAACAGGCCACGCCTAGAGCAGACTGTGGTGCATTCACATGGTTAATAATTTCCTTCTTTTTCTTGCTGGACTTGGTGTTTGGGATGTACTCTGCAGTGATGCTTCTGTTGCTCTTGATTTGTCTCTTCAAGACATAATGATGGGCTGAAGGAGGCCACGGGTGGTCTGGCCAGAAAGACCTTCCAGCACAAGTGCCAAAGGACTGAATCAGACCCGTGGGTGGCAGCTGGCCATTTGATTGATGGATTATCCACTCTGAACATGAGACAGTAATCTTCAGAGGAACAGACTCAGAGAAACTGGCAGAGTTAATTGCTGAGAGCATGGACAGCAGTAAGAGAGGAAGATGGTGAGTAACTCTGAGAGAGCAGTGTGGTTGAGAGGGGAAGAGGAAGCTAAAGGGAAAACTAAAGCATAGAGCAAAAAGGTTAAGGGCATTAGCTGTTTCACATCAGGGCAGGATTCAGAGTCCACCAGCACCCTCATTTTGTGATTTATTTCTCATGTGTTCCAATGCAAACAGCTGCACAGGATCTCTCCCCAGTGGCATAGTGCAACTGCCCAGAAATATGTGCCACATGGTTACAAATGAGAGAAGCAGAGAGTGCTGTTTAATCTCTGTCCCCATTGCCTCTATTGGGATAGCAGTGAGAAGTGCTCAAGCAGGTGTTTTAGACCTCATAGAACCAAACAACAGATTCTGCTGGAGAAGCAGGAGGATTTAAGTTACAAAGGCAGATATGAGTTACTACAGTATTGTCAAGGTCCAGAGAACAGAGATTAACAATATCTTCATCCAGAGGAGCAAGATTTGTTCTTATAGAACATAATGTGAACAGAATGTCAAATTAAGGTGCAACTGAGACCATATTTAATTCTGGCCTCTGCTCTTGTGAGACCCCACCTGGAGCACTGCATCCAGTTGTGGTACTCTTAGCATAAGAAGGACATGGAGCAGGTCCAGAGGAGGGCTACAAAGATGATCGAAGAGATGGGGTACCTCCCGTATGGACACAGGCTGCGAGTGTTGAGGCATCTGGAGAAAAGAAGGCACTGGAAAGATCTTATAGTGGCCTTCTCATACCTGAAGAGGGCCTAGAAGAAAGATGGGGAGGGCTTGCTGTGATATGATGAGAGGTACTTCTGGTCATAGCAGGTCTAAACTTTTAATGAGAAAGTTTCTGTCTCTCCTGTTAGGATATATGAAGAGATGTGTATATATATATATGTCTTGACAAATAATGTAACTGTACTTGTTTTCAGTGATTACTGAGTACTTTGAGACCTTTGTAACCAGTGCCAGGTATAGTGACTAACCCCCTGCCTGTGTCTGTTAGGGCCTAGTCATTCCTTGTGTGTGTCACAATAGTAGCAAAAACTGACTCACAGTGGTCACTGGAGTGTCTTGTCCAAGCACTCCTGGTTATGAGTCACTTGACTCCATCACATCATCAAATTGTCTTGGGCACTTGAGTTATGTGGGCTGGAGTTGAATCACCAAGCCCACATGTGACACCTCAGTTAAGTTGCTCCAGAAAGCTACAGGTAAACTCCAGGGGTAGCCTTAAACATACAGTAAAGATGTTCTCCATCTTTAATATGTCATCAGAGCACTTAGCTCGGGGTTTTTTTCTTCCACTCAAACTGAGGCTGCAGGGCACTGTAACGTCAGTTATATTGTAAGGTAAGCTGGGCTTGGACAACCTCTCCTGCCCCTCTCACATGCTGGCTTGTTTTTTAGGGGGCTGAAAGGAGGACTGTTGGAAAGCCAGAGAAAAGATATTGCTGGTCTCTATAGTATAGGAAATAACTTGATGAAAGGGCTGGGTGATAGGTTGGACTGGATGATCTTGGAGGTCTCTTCCAACCTGGTTGATTCTATGAATGGGTGGTGGTTGTGGTTTCTTGAGGAATCAAGAGTGACATCTGCAAGGGTTTTGGCTGGAAGTCTCAGATTTAGATGTGGGGTGGAGAAAGGCTTGTTCCTTGTATGGATTGCCACTGCCTGATGGGTGTGCTGGGTGGGAAGAACATGAAGGCTGCTGAGGGCCAAGATCACCTGGAGATGTCTGTGGTTCCAAGCTGAAAAAAGACAGCAAAACTCTTAATGTGATTCAGACAGCAGTCTTGCAGACACACCATAAGCCCACCCTGCAGGGATGCTCCTTGAGATGACAGGGCATTCCTCATCCTGGCCTCTGCCCTTCCTGCTGAAGCTGCCAGCGGGGAGGATATCTGAGGGAAACATGGGAGCAGCACCTGATCTGTGTTTGTGCCTTGGGAAACCCCAGCCCTGTGCTCACTGTGCAGCATTGACTCTGTGCTCTTTTGTAAAGACGTATTTTGCAGTTCTCCTCTGCTAGTGAGATCACCTACCCATTGCTTGAGGGGGGCTCTTTTTTCTTTTTTAATAGATAAAATAGAACAGAAAGAGAGCATTGTGATTCCAAGCACTTCTTGCAGTCTTAAACCCCCCAACCAGAGCATCTCTGGAGTGCAACATGAGTCAGTGTCTTTGGCGATATTGCTAGTGACTAAAGGTTCTTCCCAAGCAGCAGAAAGCTTAACCTTTGATTTACAGCAATACCAGCAGCCTTTTTCTTTTGCTGTTGCCAGGGTGTGGTACAGATTGGTGAAGAGTTACTATGCCTCTTCCTGCTGGGCTGAGAGGAAGAGAGACATGGGAGGTGCTAGAAGCCATCCTATCATTACAGATGGGACAAAACAGGAGGCCAGCCAGTTTCCACTCATAATAACCAGGAGCTCATTAAGAATTCTAACTGGGCAGAAATATTTTCATCTCAGCTCACAAACTGTAATGAGGTTGTGGCTGCTTTTTCTCTTGCTGGAAGTAAGGAGTGCATCTGCTGATGGCTTGGGTAGCTGTTTTGGTATGACACATGGGCAAGGTGGAGCGAGAAAGAAAGAAAGAAAGGGGCCAGGGGGCAGAGCCAGAAAAGGTGAGGCTCCCCGAGGGAGGGGGATGTTTTCCCTGGTAATTTGGAGAAAGGCAAGTGTTACCCTGCTTCTCTGCCTGGGAAAAAAAGCTAAGGGAAAGGTGGTTAGGGAAAGTTTTGCTCCTAGAGATAGTGATGGCTTTTGAGAGCATTACAGCATATCTCTCCTTGGACTTCTTTGCAAGCCTGACAATGAGTACATAAGGGGACCTTCATTCTGTTTTGTGGGCAGGTTGTTTGCCTAGGATGATATGTGGTGAGGACAGGTGGGAGAAAAGTGTGAGAAAAGCTGAGGCCTTCAGAAGATGCTGTGTTCTGTAGAGGTCTTTGCCTGTTTTCCTCCTCACCTCATGTCACTGGGGAGAGTTTGGACTTTGTGCACCAATGCGTTGCTCATGTGGGCTCAAAATATTGCTGCCTGTTGACAAGCTAGAATCTATTGTGCTCCCTGGGCTTTGAAGGGATTTGGCTACACGAGGAGAAGCTTGCAGTAGCAAAGTCTCTGGGAGACCCAAAACATAAGTTATATGCTGTTAAGCAGAAATCGACACTTTTTTTAGAGGATAATGCTAGGTCTTATTGACTGACCAAAGCTGCCAGGCCTATTGACCCTGAAATGCTGCTCTTAAATATGGAGACCTGTGGCAGGTATCCCATGCTCTTGTTAATCTGCCCATGTCAGCTACTTGGTAACCTCACAGATTCCCCTGGATCTGCAAAGCCATCTATCTGCTGAGACAGACATCTTCCTTTCCACTCATAAAGGTGGAAGCAAAGAGCTTTCCTGAAGTGACAGAAATTTGTGGCAAAACCATTTTGGGAGGGAGATGTAGCTCTGTAAATTCACCACCTGCTTTGTTGTCAAGAAGCTTAATAACAGCTTTTGCTTGTGCAGGCTCTTCAAAAGCATCTCAGCTTTTTCAGGTTCTGTAGAAAACCTGTGCTGTGTCCTTTCTCCTCTTCTCTCTCTCCACTTTATGCTGTGTGGTCACTGGGTGTGGAGATGCTGCAACAGATGGGGCAGACATTTCTCTTAGCTGCAAGGACCCCCATAGAAACTTGAGCAAGAAATAATGTCAGAGAGGTGATATCCAAAATGGAAGGAGTGTAAGCAAGGCTAGGAAGGTGCTATCTAAGAAGAGTTTGTAAATAGAAAGGAAGTGTTGCTGATCAATACCTTTGGGCTATATAGCTAGCTCTCCCTGCAGTCAGGGAGTGAACCTGCAAAGCAGCTGCTGGATGCTGTTACTGCATAGTGGTGCATCTCCCTGGGCTGTGCAACCCTCTCAGTAGCCTTTGTTGAAGGCTGGATAGCTATTGCTGTGGTCAGACAAGACCAAAGGCATGTTCTCTAGTTCTTGTGGTATTATTCTGCCCATCTTCTGAGTTCATGACACATAACACCAAAATGAGTTAGAAGTTTAAATCATGCTGTTCTGAAATGGCATCTAGGTACTGGCTAGCAGGATGTTGCAGTCACACCACTGCAGAGAAGAAGCTCTCAAGGAAAAGACACTTAGAGCCTGGTTTTGTTGGGGCATTAAATTAGATTTACTTTAATTTGGACAGAAGAATGTTAAGTGCAAAAATTAAAACACACAAGTAATTAGCATCTGAGGTAGCAAGAAGTAATTAATTTAGTAGTTCCACAGTGAGCTTGCAGGGTTTAAGCTTTTGGGGTGTGTTCTTAGGTTTCTTGCTTTGGGCAGTCTTACAACTGCTGTCTCACAGGATCACAGATCTCTACGCTACATTGCTTCACACCTGGACTGACCTGCTGTTGTAACATGTCTTTGACATCTGGCCAAGGTGGTTTTGAGGCACAAACACTTCTATTAAAAAACTAGTGGGAAACCTGAGGTCCTCTTTCTAGCTCTAATAATAGTTTGTGCCCTTCACTAACGTTGCTGTGCCTTTATGCTCCCACTGCAACCTCGTCTAGTCCCTGGATGTGCATGCCTTCTTTGGAGAACCCTATTCACAATACTGGGTGTCTGTGTAGGAGCAAACACAGAGGAAAGGCACAAGCAGAGGTAGTGTCCAGTCTGAGTCTAGAGAAGAGCCTGAGGGTGAGGAGCCAAACCAGACTTTCCAGTAGTGCTCCTGCTGCCTTGCCATTATTCTCAGGCTGCATTTTCCTGTGAGTGAGGTAGTAGAGAGCTTGGTGTGCAAATGGCAGAAGCCTTGTGCATGTTATGGGATTTAGCAGGAAGGTTTCCATTACTCAAATGAATTCTCCTCTGCCTGATCTAGAGGGTACTCAAGAAATGATGTGGCCAAGCTGTGCTGCCATAGCTGTGCAGTACAGCTCGTGCAGCAGGCAGCCTGTGCAGGCTGTGGAAAGGAACATGATGAGTAATTATGTGCTGTGTTACAGCACAGCTACACAAGGAGGTTTAAATGGATCTTTCCAGATACTGCCTCATTGTTGCTGTTAACAGGGGCAAGGATCCTCTTAGTATTCAGACTCCCTTCATCTCCATACACACTACAGGACCTGTAGCAGAGACTTAAGCTTTGAGCTAATTTTGCTGCTGCTGTTGTGATCTTTTACCTCCAATGTCTTCTCTATCCCTCATTTCCAAAAGTGTCTTGCATCCATCTATTGCAGCTCCTTACCTTCTGCTTGTGGATGTTGTCCATAAGGCATTAAGAGGCAAGTGGCACACAGAGTTCTTGTAGCAGCAGATGCAAAAAGAGGTACATGGGCTCAGTTTTATTAGTGCACTTGGTTTTAGGAAAAAAGAGACTTACCTTGAAGTAAATGGCCTAAATCAGGCTACAGAGATGCTTTAAGTGCATTGAGACCTTCAGGGTTTCAGCTTGGAAGCAGCTTCTACTGCAGACTTTTGTTGCTGGTTTTGTGGGTTGTTTTTTTTCTTTGTATGCTTTAGGTTGGCCCCCAAAAGGGAGCTGCAGGAAAAACTAAAGCTTTGCCTTGGACTATAACCATATCCCACCAATATACTCAGTGCTTCCATTCACTTCTGTATCAGCTGGGAAGAGAGGGGAGAAATTGGAATAAGTTAGTATGATAGCCTAAGTTGATTTTGACATCAAGTTCCTGTTTCTTCAAATATTATGGTAACTTTTTCAGCACAAGTCACTGAGTGCAGTTAGGAGTACAGGTTCACTTAATAACCTGTAAGTGGCTGCCAATCCCAATATCTTTGCCCATCAGCTGAGCCATAAACCATCCTTTGCTTCAGATGTATATTCTGTGGTGGGGTGAGTAACATGGAACTGGACCCTAGTTCCAGATCAGGAAGGAATAACAGGATTAATATTACAAAAACTAAAAGAACAACTACTGAGCTGTTACCACAGGGCCTGGAGTTAGGCACTGGGTTGAGAAAATGGAGGAAGAATTGGTGTGGTTTTGGACATGGTAAATTTGACACAAGTCTAAGAAAGTGAAGTTGTGTTGAGATTTTTTCCTGGAGGATGATGCACAGCCTTGGAGAGGGCCAAGATAATATGGTGTTGAAGCAAACACCTATTTTTGTTACAAAAAAGGTTGAAAAGTTCACCCCAGACTTCTAGTCTCCTGGCAACAGTGAAGAACAGACCATACTGGGACCACTATTTTAATCAACATAATTGCAGGTCCTTCCTCTCCTCCCCCCTGAGCAATTAGCCTCCTAAGAGATGGAAAACCCTTTTGAGCTCATCATCTAAACTACTTGGAGACTTCCTAGTTTGCCATGCTACAGTTACTTGTGCTCAGATCTATGCAATACTCCTGTTTGATGTTTCTTGCCTAGAAACAAGATATTAGTATGGAGGATTCTCACTTTCACCCTGTTATAGTGGGATGAATTTATTGATTTCACTTCACTAAAAAAAAAATCCTTTTGGATATTATCTCCAAAAACAAATATTCTACAGTTCTGACCTGTTTCTGTGATTGCCTCTCTGCATGCTCATGATGTTCAGAAGGCCTCTCTGCCTTCTGCTTCTGTCCATTTTCTCCAAGTGCTTTCTTGCCTATGCAGATATAGGGAGCAAGTGTTTTGTGTACAAAGCATACAATGGTAAGAAACATTTACTCTGATAATATCACCTATTTTTGGGTTGTTTAAGAAAGAGAAAAAAAAATCTATTCTTCTAATACTTTATTGGTGCAATTAGTTAAATCCTTACCTTCTCAAAGTCCTGGACTTCTGCAGCCACCTGGGCTGCCTTTTCAGCACAGGTAACAGGAGAAATCAGCGCAAGTGCTGAAGTGGCAGTACAGTGGGAAATTGTGGTGTCTGGGATGATACCATAAACAAGCTCCCAAGTGTGTGGCTACACTGAACTGCTGTAACAGGTGGTGTGAAAGTGATTTGGTTCAGCGTGATTAAACTGCTGCACTTAGTGCAAAGGAACCAGGCTATCTCATTGCCCTTTGATATCTTTTACTCTGTCAATCTACTGGCAGTAAAGGATGAAAAATAACACTGCTGTGTAGTTTTTTTTCTCAAAACTGTACACACAGTACTGGGTGAGCAAACCACTCCACTGCCCTCTGGCAGCTATATAACACTGGTCCCAGGGTCAGGGCTTATCACAGGCTTCCTCTTGCTTCCTATTCTTCAGAGCACCTGAGAACAGTTAGGAAACCATTCTTGCCTTTCTTTTTTGCCCTGTTTGTAGGACCCAGCACTGAGAAGAGCAGCTGCTGGAGGTTCGTGGTGCCTGTGCCCGTGTGGACATCCTACTATGCTGGGTACACTAGATGCCCAGAATACTCTCCTGCCCTTCTGTGCCAGACAGTGCCTGCTGTGAACCTTGACTGAGACAATTTGGCAGGCACTGGGAGAGGCCGATGCAATTTCCACCTCCTCTACTCTACTCTAGTGCTGTAGCCCAGCAAACGCCTGTCTGTCAGAGCCAGGAGCAGCATGCACCCCTTACAGTGGCTCTAAATGAAACACCTGGTGCTGCTCAATGGCTCCTCCATTTCCATTGTTTTGTTGCTATAGGAATCAGACTTTCTTTCCTCGTTTGTATCTTTGCTCTCCCTACCCCTTCTCCTTTTAAAAAACCTACTGAGCGATTAGATTTGCAAATGAACGGGCAGGGAAGTGACAACAAAAGGGAGAAGGGAGCTGGAACTGAGGAGTGCAGGTATAATTACTGTAATTAACTCAAGCAGCAGGGGCACAGCCAGCGCTGGGAGCATCAGTCAGAGATGCCGTGGGCGAGAGATGCGAGAGGAAGGATGGCCAGCAATGGAGATTGTCCTCTGCCCCGCGGGTCCCCCTTCTCTGCCTGAGTGTGTTTGATAAGAACAGTGTAGTTGTGTCCTGCCCCCGCGGCGGAGCTGCTCAGGCAGGCTGCAGGGACCTGCATTGCCCCAGATGCGGTGTGGTGGGAGCATGTGCTGACCCCTACCACAATTATTCCTTGCCCTGCTTGAGCAGCCCCTGAGGGACGTGGGGAGCAGCCCCTAAGGGAAGTGGGGGGCACCCAGCCTGCAGCAGGACTAGCCTCTTGGCAGGCAGACGGAGCCCGGGTGCAGGGAAGAAAACTCTGCAGCCCCTGAGGCCTTGCAGGAGGAGCTGGGACGACTAGGGCCAGCTGATAGCTTTTCTCGGAAGCTCTTTAGCATCAAAGGGCTCATTGCTGGCAGCCTGAACAGGGAGCATGACCCTATCAATTCGGAGAGAGTTGCCATGGATCTATGCAGACACACATCTCTGGCATAGGAGTGGGTATTTCATGCACACCTGATCATCTTAACACCAGAAGTGTTTTATCATCACTTTAAGAAAGGGAGCCATATGTCTTTGCTGCAATTCTGCTGGTTACAGTCATATCATATCATAGTATCATAGTATCATCAGGGTTGGAAGAGACCTCACAGGTAACTTCTGCTCTTGGTAGTATACTTGTCCATTGCCTGTGTTCTGTTCACCTGGGAGTGCTGCATTTCCAGTACATGCTTCCTTCCCACTTCCAGGGAAGCCTAACATAAGATTGTTAAAAGAAGACTGTGTTTTCCTTCCTGAAAGATTAATGTCTCAGGCTGTGAGGGTTGAGAGCACCAACTTGTGTGCTGGAGCTGGGTAGATACTGATGTGTGTCTTTTGCTGTACCATAAAAATGTCAACATTCTCCCTTTTCATTGTGGAAAATATCTGATACAAGACAGAGGGAATGCAGAGTTCTATGAACAGATTCTCTTTAAACTTGCTTCTACTGATCAAAAAAGCTATAGGAAACAGATTTGGAAGGGGTTTTGAAAGATCATCTAGTCCATCTCCTTGCCCTAGGCATGTTCAGCTGCACCTGCTTTGCCCTTGACAGTACTTCGATTTAGCTCTAGGCAATCTATTCCAATGCTTCCCTGTTCTTAACAGATTAACCCAAATCTTCAATGCTGAAGTTGAGCTCAGTGCTCTTATTCACCATGGGTATGGAAAAAAAAAGATTATTCTTTTTCTTGTAGCAGCTGCTCAGATACTTGAGAACTGTTACAGTGCCATTCCTCCATCATTTTTCTTTACCTAGACATCCTCTGTCTGCTGTTGTTGACTGTAGATCCTAGACCTGTAAAGATTCCTCTTTTCTCCTGGGCTTTCTCCACCTGGCCCTTGTCTTGGAGTGGAACACGCAACACTGGACATAATCTTACAGGAAAAAGCCCTGCATCACAGGTCTGTCAGACTAACTTTAGTGCCCCAGCCTCATATTTGCTTGTACTGTGGTGGTGAGACATGTTTTCACACACACAGTATCACACAGTATCACCAAGGTTGGAAGAGACCTCACAGATCATCAAGTCCAACCCTTTACCACAGTGCCCAAGGCTAGACCATGGCACCAAGTGCCACATCCAACCTTGCCTTGAACTGCCCCAGGGACGACGACTCCACCACCTCCCCAGGCAGCCCATTCCAGTGCCCAATGACTCTCTCAGTGAAGAACTTTCTCCTCACCTCGAGCCGAAATTTCCCCTGGCGCAGCCTGAGGCTGTGTCCTCTTGTTCTGGAGCTGGCCACCTGAGAGAAGAGAGCAACCTCCTCCTGGCCACAACCACCCTTCAGGTAGTTGTAGACAGCAATAAGGTCACCCCTGAGCCTCCTCTTCTCCAGGCTAAACAACCCCAGCTCCCTAAGCCTCTCCTCGTAGGGCTTGTGCTCGAGGCCTCTCACCAGCCTCGTCGCCCTTCTCTGGACACGCTCAAGCATCTCAATGTCCTTCCTAAACTGGGGGGCCCAGAACTGAACGCAGTACTCGAGGTGTGGTCTGACCAGTGCAGAGTACAGGGGCAGAATGACCTCCCTGCTCCTGCTGACCACACCACTCCTGATGCAGGCCAGGATGCCACTGGCTCTCTTGGCCACCTGGGCACACTGCTGGCTCATGTTCAGGCGGGTATCAATCAGTACCCCCAGATCCCTCTCTGTCTGGCTGCTCTCCAGCCACTCCGACCCCAGCCTGTATCTCTGCATGGGGTTGTTGTGGCCAAAGTGCAGCACCCTGCACTTTGAGCTATTGAACCCCATCCCATTGGCCTCTGCCCATCTGTACAGGCGGTCAAGGTCCCGCTGCAGAGCCCTTCTGCCCTCCAGCTCAGTCACATCTGCCCCCAGCTTAGTGTCATCTGCAAACTTGCTGATGACTGACTCGATGCCCTCATCCAGATCATCTATGAAGATGTTAAAGAGGATGGGGCCCAGCACAGATCCCTGAGGGACACCACTAGTGACTGGCCGCCAGCTGGATGTGGCACCATTCACCACCACTCTCTGGGTCCGGCCCTCCAGCCAGTTCCTAACCCAGCACAGAGTGTTACCATCCAAGCCGCGGGCTGACAGCTTAGCCAGCAGTTTGCTGTGGGGGACAGTGTCAAAGGCCTTGCTGAAGTCCAGATAGACCACATCCACAGGCCTCCCCACATCCACCAAGCGGGTCACCTGATCATAGAAGGAGATCAGGTTAGAAAGGCAGGATCTGCCCTTCCTAAACCCATGCTGGCTGGACCTGAGATCCTTGCCATCCCTCAGGTGCGCAGTTATTGGCCCCAAGAGAACCTGCTCCATCAGTTTCCCTGGCACTGAGGTCAGGCTGACGGGTCTGTAGTTCCCAGTTTTTTTCCTGCTTTTCAGCTTGTGATGTACAGTAACATCCAGACTCCCTTGTTGTAGAACTGCCAACAAGACGGCTGCTCCTTCTTCTGTATTTATGAAGTTGATTCTTCCTGCTTAAGTCTAATTACACAACTAAGTCCTGGTTGAATTTTATCTTGTGTTCTCAGATCATTTGTCCAATTTGCTGTGATTGTCTTGTATTCTATTTCTGTCCTCTAGCCTATTTAGTTCCTCCCAGCTTGATGTCATCTGCAGATTTAATAAGTATACTCTTTATTCCATTATCTAAGTCATTAAATGTAAGCATCAACTAGTGCTGGACCCTCCAACCAACACCTGTAAGATCCACTCAGTACATCTTTCATCTGGCAACAAAATAATGATAGCTGTGTTCAAGCAATGTTTTTCTGACTGAATGTTATTATCCCCCAGTAGGTTCATCTAGACAATCTTTCCTTGAACATCGTGAGTCACATGTCAAAATGTCAAAAGCTTCACTAGAGTGGAGACGTAGCACCCGCTGCCTCCCAAGCCCTCCTGCTCTGTTGGAAAAGGAGCTAGCTCACTGTGACTGGAGCTGCTCTTGCAAATCCCCAGTGGTTGTTAGGCTTCTTTCTAAGAATGATTTCTACCTCATGTTCAGGGCTTTCCCGCTGAAAGGATGTGGCTTAGCAATTTAAACCAATAGTAACTTCATGTATACTCGTCCACTTGACGCTTTACTTACTAATAACAGCAATTATACTGAAGGGAAGACTCAGTCCCAGGGAACTCTAATGGTCACACTCAAAGGGACAAGTTTCCTTGGGTCCTGCTCCAAGGAGACTAGTCCCTAGGAAGCCTGGTTGCATGCTCTGATATATGTGGGCAGCATGATTCTGCAGCAGCAATAGATGCTTTCTTCAGGGCTGCAGCCACCAAACAAGGCTGGTTGTGGCAGCCAATCCTTCTCAGGCTGAAGATGCTCACAGCTCATGTCTTCAGTTCTCTAGCCAACTTAGACTGAACACCCGGCTACTGAGAACACACCATGTAAGGGCAATGCTTAAAAGAAACAAAGTAAGTGCAGTCACACGTTCCCTAAAGAAATAACTTCCATCCTAATCCAAGAATGAGGATCAGGCTGTGCCTCTCAGTTACAAAGAGGCATCTTGGACTTAGAGTTTGGGCAGCGACTTTGCTCGAGGCATGTCCACCCTCCATCCCTGCAAACACCCTGCTTCTGGCTTCGGTGGCCTGTAGCTCTTTCCACTCTGCCTT